>NC_054606.1:15392176-15692176 GCF_004785595.1 Juglans microcarpa x Juglans regia
CTAGAGCAACATCCACATATTTCATAACTTAAATGTCAGGACTAAAAAAAATTCACTTTGTACATTGAAAATCGTTCGCTCTAACTGGGGAGGGACTAAAGTCCAACCATCAAGACTAATGACACTACAACAGATTTGGGATTTTGTGATGGATGAAACCGTCACAAAAAATAAGCAAACCGTCACAAAAACTTTTTTGTGACGGTTTGAGACTGTCACCACGATCTTCATCTAAAAGGCATCACATAATTTTTTTGTGACGGTTTACTGTTCAACCATTACAAAAAGTTTTTTTTTTTTTTTTTTTTTTACGATTGGAAGTCTTCTATGAGATATAACGTTCGAATGTGATGATCTTTTATGACAATTAAAATTCATCACAGAAAGTAACGTTCGCACGTATAAACCGACGTTCGAATGTTAACCCGACTGATTAACATTCGCACATAAAAAAATTGATGTTCACTATTTTTGCTTCACATGAATGATATTTACCTTCAAATGTAATAACGTTCGAACCTTAACTTAGAGACGTTTAAATGTAGCATTCAGATGTTAAAGGGGAAGAGTTTGAACGAAAATTTTTTAACATTCGAATGTTAGTTTGTCGTTCACACGTATCTATTCTAATAATTCGAACAATTTGATTATTTGTGCATTGAAACGTGCGAACGTAGTGTCTTATGTTCTAATGTTTTGTTGGAATTCGCTAGTATTTTGTTCAAACGTTGATTTGAACGTAAAGCCATGTTCGAACGTTTGTTATTTACATGCAGACGTTATGATCAAAAATAGTAATTTCATAAAATTAAAAAGCATACAAATTGTTTCATATTATACCATAAATCTAACAATTAATAATGTCTTATAGAGTTACAAAAATAGACAATAAAAATTTCTAATAATGGTAATGATATATTGCTCATTTCTTCTTCTTTTCTCGCTCACCGCGATCCTATTGAAGTGACAAAACAAGCTTCATCTGGACATCATCTCTCTCTGTATTTCCTCTTGGACTTTAATGCGTATTCTCTCATCATGATCTCTTTGTTGCTCTTGCAAACACATCTCTAAATCAGACTGTCGAGATAAGAGAGACTCCAACTCTTGTTGTCTCAACTTCATCTGCTCCATTTTTTGGCATGCTACATCTAAATCTTTAGTAAGATTGTTAACTTTCGAAGTTGAGATCTTGGTGGATGAACCAACACACTTGAAAGAACGTCCCAAACCTCTTACCAAACCAGATTTGGTTCCGGCACTTACATAAATATGTCTATGTCATTAGGAGAGGATTTCGCAGAGGTTGATTGGATCTTAATCATGTTTTCCTACAATTACAACAAAAACACATAATAAGTAACATATTAAAAGAAATAAGGAATCAAACATAATATAAATTCACATGTTGCATAATTTATTCACAGAAAATAACCTCACTTACATAATTATTTTTAACGACAAGATCAACCCACTCACTGTGCTCATCAGTGTAAGTAGCAGTATAGACATGAATGAGGGAGAAATTTTTAGGATCGTCACGTTTCTAACAAATCCACATTAGTAATTTTAAAAAATAATGTTAGTACATAAATAAAATAATATGATCAAAATGAGTGAGAATTAATAAGTTATTAATTACCATATTATAAGTAAGACGTTGGAATGACCTTGAGCCGACATGATGGTGAATTGTCAAAGCCGTTCTATTCTATACATTGATAGAACTTAAGTAAGGCAGGAGAAATTGACAATGTTAAATATAATATATGAAATTAATATAAATGTAAATAACTTATAGGGAATAAATCTAAAATACCTGATAATCTGGACTTGCGAAAAGATCGCAACAGTTCCTCCAATCGTCTAACTTTTTTTTTTTGAAAAGGGGACTGAACAACCTCTTCCAAAGTCTCGAATTTCTTATTTATTAGTTATTTACTAAGTATGTTATGAATTACTTAGTATTACTTAGTATGCTATGAATTACTTAGTTATTTTCTATCTCCTAATAGTATCTCCTACATTCATAATATTATAAAATTCACAATATTTTTTCAATTATCTTTTTTTAAATTTACAACATATTCACAATTAATTACCGATACATTCACAATGTATTCACAACATATTCTCATTAAATTCACAACATGCATATTCACAATATACTCTTATTAAATCATAATCAATTGTCTAACAACATATTTACAATATCCAAATATATTCACAATCAATTATCTAACAACATATTCACATATCCAAACATACTCACATATTCAAACATATTCACAATCAATTATATAACAACATATTCACATATTCATATATTCACATATTCACAACAATATTCCCAAAAATTTGCAACATATTCCTAACAAAGTTTAGAAATATACCTAACAATATCCCTTTACAAAAGACAAGCTTCAAAAATCTCCAACAAATAATCTTTCAAACAAAAAACACAATACTAGTTAGTTCAAACTAAATAATACATAGAAAAATCACAATATAAATAAAAATAAACAAAAAAAATACAATACTAACCTCTTTTCAAGAACAAAATCAAAATAGCTCTCTCACTCAATTAAGCTCTCTCTCAATCTCTCTCACTCTAACTCTCTCTAACATTTTCTCTCTATTAGGCACGGGTTGAAGGGAAATGGGATGAATTGCTTTTAACCCGTGCGGATTAAAGATGCCTAGACTTGTCTGGGGCATCTTTATTTTTTTTTTTCAAAATTTTTTTTTACTTATTGCACTTGGTCGCTGCAATAAGTCTAAATTACAAGAACAATGGCATTTTAATATGTCAATTGAGTTATTGCAGCGACATTTTAAATGAAAAGTCGCTGCATCAAAATAACAGTCCGTTTGAATGTCACAATATACGTTCGCACATTATGTGAAATTTTAGATTCCCACTGAAAGAACCACCTAATTTTTAACACTCATTAACGTTCGAAGGTACAATAGTTCACATGCAAACGTTAATAATCCCCACAACAAGCACATATCATGTAGATTAAGTTTGAACATATCATTAAAAACGTTCGCACATTTTGTTGATGATTTCGCAAGTGAGGTGACCTATAATTCACACAGGAAAGATCCTGCCAATTTTTCCATTCACGTTCGCACATCCAGGTTTAACGTTCAAACGTCAAGGTGTGACGTTAGAACATTACGTTGTACACATTCAAATGTAAATATCTCAGGTTCCACATATATTGTCTAACAATTAACGTAGGAAAAGTTCCGCCAAATTTTAAACACGTTCGCACGTCAGCACAACATGTGTGAACGTAGATTGTGATTCATATATTTATATATTTTTTAAACAATAGTGGTTTATATAACAATAGTGGTTTATGTTATAAATTCATAGAATGTATTTGATGGATGACCATTAGAATTCTTCATGTTCATGTATCCCTTTGATTCATGTATTGTCATTATCTAAGTTCATGTACTCATTTAATATCATGTATCCTCCATGCTTATAAAATGTCTTGAGAAGCATTTGTAGTAGACTTACAAGAAGGAAGTTGAGAGAAATAATATTAGTTCTTGAAGAACTAGTTCTAGATATTGTGTTCTTTCAATTCTATTGCTACTTTTCTTTAGTTTTACAACAGTTTATATATTTATATATTATTAGCTTATAATATGTTAGTACATAACTCTAGTTGTTAATTACACTTTATTAATATATTAACAACACTAGACTAGTATATAGTATATATACACTATATTAGTGCACTATGTACTAGTGTAACATATATATACTAGTACATAGTGTTATTAGTATAGTATATATTATTAGTTTATAATATGTTAGTACATAACTTTAGTTGTTAATTTCACTTTATTAATATATTAACAATACTAGACTAGTATATATAATATATATACTATACTAGTGCACCATGTACTAGTATAACATATATACTAGTACATAGTGTTATTAGTATAGCATATATTATTAGCTTATAATATGTTAGTACATAACATTAGTTGTTAATTACACTTTAATAATATATTAACAACACTAGACTAGTATATACACTATATATACTATACTATTGCACTATGTACTAGTATAACATAAATACTAGTATATAGTGTTATTAGTATAATATAAATTATTAGCTTATAATATATTAGTACATAACATTAGTTGTTAATTATAATTTATTAAACTAAATAACAATACTAGACTAGTATATATACTATATATACTATACTAGTGTACTATGTACTAGTATAACATATATACTAGTACATAGTATTATTTGTATAACATATATTATTAGCTTTGGTATGTTAGTACATGACAAGTGAAGTCTTCTCTCTTTCCTTCCTAATGGGAGGCTGAGGTGAGGTGGGGGGGACCACGCAATTTCTTAACGGAATTGCAGTGGGACATGGGTGCCTACGCAGTAGAGGGGTGGTTTACATATCAGTAAGGTTGAAGAGCATGGTGGTGCACGGAGAGTAGGATTGGTGAATTGCTTTGGCATGGAAGAAGTTGCAGAGTTAGTTTCGGGCAGAAGGTGATGAAGAACTTTTTGAGCTTCAGTGATGAATGAATTAGAAGAAAAATGGGAGAGGTTTTGCCATACGGAGGAGGAGGGGGAAGCTATAGTCATTGATGATGCTATCAATAAGGAAATACTGTTCAAAGGAGACTACAACTTAGTAGGGAAATTATGCATGGAAATAAATATTTGCAGGGAGGTTCTTGAGGCCAGGATGAAGAAAGTTTGGAGAGTTAGTAAGCTTGTAAAGTTTGTTGAGATTGGTAGTTACATGTTTACTATAACATTCGCTAACCAAACAGACAAGCAGCGTGCTTGGAGTGGAAGACCATGGCTAATTGATTCACATTTGTTAGTCTTGAAGTTGTCTGATGAATACACACCCCCATAGAGATTGAGGTTTGGGCAGGAAGGGTTTTGGATTCAAATGCATAATATGCCCCTTGCATGTATGAATGAAGAACATGGAAAACAGATTGGGAAGACAATAGGAAGAGTAAAAGAGGTTGATGTAAATGAGGATGAGAGTGGTTGGGGCAAGTATTTAAGGGTTCTTATTAACATTGACCTCACTAAACCTTTGGCCAGAGGTAGAACAATCATGATGAAAGGTGAAAAGCTATGGATCCCTATAAAATATGAGAAGCTGCCTAGAATTGTGGCTATTTATTGCATGGTACAGAGGGATGTGTAGGGAAAGAGGGAGGGAATGCGCAATATGGAGGGTGGCTAAGGACTGAAACAAAAATAGGGTCTAAGTTGAAAAACAAAGAGGGTGGACAAGACAGAAAGATGAGAGTAGAAAGTGAGGAAGTATGTTGGGGAAGGGCAGAACAGAATAAGGAAGTAGGGGAGGGTACCAAGAAGGATAAGGGAGAGTAGAACAGTGAAGAGGGGCTCAATATAAGGGATAGGTCAGAGACTGAAGGTGGGGTAGAGTAATGAAGGAGGAAGTAGGGTTGATTAAGGCATAGCTTTGAAGGGGATGGAAGGGGCAGATGGAGGTTTGGTTGAGGCAAGTGGGGGAGATATGAATTATGAGTTAGAGGAGGCAATGAATACAGTCACAATTGGTAAGGACATAAAAGTGAAAAAAACTCATGTGAGGGGAGGTTAGAAAAGAAGAACTAGAGAGAAGGGGGGGCACAGACAAGTGTGGTGGATGCATCACTCGAAAAAGAAGGAAGGATGATGAGGAGAAGGGAGAGACAATGTTGAAGAAAAACAAAAAGGGAAGGTTGTGCAGTGCCGAAAAGTGTAATGGTTTAAAGAAGAGGCTTAAGTGTGAATGATGTTTTGTGGTGGAACCAGTGGGACAAAATTTAGCCCTGTTATGGAGCAATAGGGCTCAGTTAGAAGCGATGAATTACACTCAAAGACACATAAATGCATGGATAATAGATGAGGAAGACAACTCGAGGTGGCTACTGACATGCTACTATGGCCATCTTGAAACTCACAAAAGGGTTGAAGCATGGAATTTACTTTCATCTCTAAGGCCAAACGGTTCCCAAGGGTGGTGTGTGATAGGAGATTTCAATGAAATCTTAACTCACGATGAGAAGGTAAGGGGTAGGCCCAGACAGTAGAAACAAATGGAAAACTTTAGAAGGGTAATAGAGAAGGTGAACCTGTCAGATTTAGGGGAATAAGTTCACATAGAGCAATAGATATGAAGATGCCACTTTTACTAAAAAAAAGGTAAATAGGGCAATAGCAAATTCAGCTTGGGTTCAACTCTTTAAAGATTGTTGGGTGGAGGTTCTAACTGGTAGGAGTTTTGATCATAGGCCAATAATGTTGATCATGAACAAAAGGAGCAGGAACATATGGAAGGGAAGTGAAGTTTTTAGATATGAAGCAATCTGGTTTAAAGAATAATGATGTGAAGAAGTAATTCAAGGGGCCTAGTTGGAAATTGAGTAGAGGAGAGAGGGCAACAAAAGTCTATAACCAAGCTACTGGAAAGATGCAGAGGGGCCCTCATGGGGTGGCGTGATCAATTTAGGGTGGATAGAAGTAAGAAAATTAAGGAAAAAACTGAGGCCTTGAAGAGGTTACAAGATGATGAAAATAGCCATAACTCAGCTGAGGTTGGGACAGAAGAGTCAGGAAATCCTAGCAGTCATGTAGAGATGCTTCAGAAGTGGACACCACCAGGAGAAAATGGATTCAAAGCAAACTGGGATGCAGCTTGTGATATCAAGTAAAGGAAAATGGGGATAGGAGTCATAATTAGAGATGAGAGGGGCGAAGTTATAGCAACTTATTATGGATCAAGAGGCAATGTGGATCAGCCAGCTACAGCAGAGTGCTTTGCACTGAGAAAAGCCATGTAACTATGCAGTGACTTGAGTCTCAACAAAGTGACATTTGAAGGGGATGCTCAGAACATTGTTAAAGCCATAAATGATTCAAATGAAGACCTTTCTTGCTATGGAAGCATCATTGAAGATTCAAAATTATTTTTAATTACTTGGTCCAATTGGACAGTGCAATATACAAATAGAAATACAAATGTAGTTGCTCACAACTTGGCTAAGGTAGCTATACAGTCAAATGTAGAGAAAATATGGTTAGAAGAGGCACCAGTTTTCATTTCTTACTGTTTACAAAAAGGTAAGGAAGGCATTGTAGACAATGTTCTATAAATAAATGAAAGAATGAGGTATCATTTAAAAAAAAATGTTAGTACATAACATTAGTTGTTAATTACACTTTATTAATATATTAACAATACTAGACTAGTATATATAGCATATATACTAGTACATAGTGTATAAGTATAGTGTCCATAGTGTATACATATAGTATATTAAAATGTATACTAGTATATAGTGTATAAGTACAATATATTAAGTATATTACATATAGTATAGTAATAATATTCTTGATCGATAATCACGTATTCACACTATATAACAACTCTATTATCAATAATAATATTATTAGATTATATAATTATATATAACAACTTTTCTTATATTATATTATAAATAATATATTATTTAGTATAAATTATAAAAATTTTATTCTAAAGACGTTCGAATGTACCAATATTACGTTTGCATGTCTCGAACATTAAGTGACAAACATTTGCATGTAATAAGATAATGTTCACATGTCATGGGAATTAAGTATTTTAACGTTCGATTGTTAAAATTCAAATATTTGGATGTCTTTCTCACTCATCCCGTGATGTTCGCACATTAACACTTAAATGTTCAAACTTTACGTGTATATAAGCTTCAGCCCGAACGCGAAATGGCATAACGTGTGAAACATATCCAAATATATACTCGTCGCATACCATTGCCAAATCTGTCTCCGCTGCCGTCAAACTCCACCACAAACGTCACAAAAGAGGTATGCATCCCTCTTTAACCTTTGGGTAGATTTTTTTTTTAATGTTTAATGGAAGTTTCAGGCTTCCTGAAATCCATTGATGGCCGGACTTTCATCTTGATTTCTCAGCCACCACGGGTTGCCAATGGCTAAACGACCACCAGAAAAACCTTTCTTGAAATCTATATTTCATTTCTACATTGGCTTTTGGCTACTTTCATTGTGTTTGGGGTGTTAGGGAATGGCTGAGTCAATTTCTGTCTCGTAACGTTCGAACGTTATACCTTCCAAATGAATAGATAAGGCAACACACTTCTGCAGTTTTGACTGCCATGATACATCTCCCCTGCAAAAGTAACCAAGTACCCTGAAGTTGATTTTCTACTATCAAGGTCACCAGCCATATCTGCATTTGTATAACCTTCCAAAATTGGTTCTGAGCTACCAAAAGTCAAGCACATCTTTGAGGTACCCCTCAAATATCTGAAAATCTATTTCACTGCTTGCTAATGATTTTTACCAGGGTAAACTAGGAACCTGCTGACAATTCCCACTGCATGAGCAATATCTGGGCATGTGCAAACCATAGCATACATCAAACTCCCGACTGCAGAGGAGTAAGGAACTGTTGCCATGTTATCTTTCTCTTCCTTGGTAGAAGGACAAGTCTTCTTACTTAGTTTGAAGTGACCACAAAGAGGAGTGCTCACAGGTTTAGCATGCTTCATATTAAACCTCTCTAGTAACCGCTCAATATACTTCTCTTGTGATAACCACAACTTCTTAGCTTTCTTGTCACGAACAATCTCTGTACCTAGAATCTATATTGTTGGGCCAAGATCTTTCATGTTAGATGACTTGAACAACTATGCCTTCAAACTTTGAATCAACTAAACATCTTGCCCAACTATCAACTCCTACCATCAGGAAACTTTTTAACATACACACAATGATCTGCCTCTGTTCTGGTATATCCATGACCCATCATGAATGAAGTTTGTACCATTGCCTTAGAGTCTGCTTCAACCCATAGAGACTCTTTTTCAACTTACAAACCATTTGTTCATTTCCTTTAACTTCAAATCCTTCTAGTTGAACCATTAGATCTCTTCCTCCAACTCACCATGGAGAAAATCAGTCTTTACATCTAACTGCTCAAGCTCAAGATCCAAGCTAGTTGCAAGACCCAACACAATGCGAATGGAACTCATCTTGACATTTGGAGAGAATATCTCATCAAAATCTATTCCCTTCCTTTGATTGAAAGCCTTTTACCACCAATCGAGCTTCGTGTTTTACTAGCTTTCCATCATCACTCTTACGCTTGAACACCCATTTGTTTCCTAGAGCCTTTTGCCTTTAGGGATCTCCACTAACTCAAAAGTGTCATTCTTGTTTAAAGAATTCATCTCTTCCTGCACACCATTCATCCACTTTTGTTGTTCCTTCTGAGTTTTCACTTCTTGAAAACTTTCTAGCTCCCCCTCATCAGTAATCAAAACATAATCTAACTCAGGATATCTAGTTGATGGATGATGCTCCCTTGTAGACCTTCTAACCTAAGGTTCTAGTGGAGTAGAATGCTCCCCCTGCTCGACACCCTCTGTGCCAACTTCATCATTCTCATCAACTATTGTTGGCTCATCACCTTGATCTTTAACTTGTATCTCTTCCCATTAGTGACACTCTCTGGAGACAAAGAGATAGGTGTAAGTTTAGAAACACCTTCAGCTACTTGTCTTGGCTTCTCCACTTTCTCAAAGTCTGCCAATGTCTGATTTTCCATGAAAATCACATCTCTACTTCTGATGATTTTCTTATTCGCTGGATCCCATAGCTTATAGGCAAACTCTGCATCTCCATAGCCAACAAATGCCTTGCACCCATATACCTTCAAGTGAGAGTAAGCACATCCTTTCCAGTCCACACTTTTTTTGGAACCGCGAACCCCAAAGGAACTGATGGAGACTGGTAGATTAGATAGCATGCAATACAAACAGCTTCACCCCAGAAAGACCTAGGTAATCTTGCCATCTTCATCATGCATCTTACCTTCTCTAAAATAGAGTGGTTCATTCTTTCTGCCACACCATTATGTTGTGGGGTACTCGGATCTGTCTTCTCATGTCTAGTGCCATGTTCTGAGTAATACTCCTTAACTCATTAGACGTGTACTCATCTATTATTAGTGCAAAGACACTTCAAAGATCTTCCAGTTTCTCTTTCTACCATGGTATGGAACTTCTTGAAATGTTGGAATACTTGATCTTTTGTTTTCAAAAAATACACCCGCAACTTTCTTGAAGCATCATCAATAAAAGTGACAAAATACTTATTTTGACCTAAGGACTCCACTTCAATGGGACCACATACATCAGAATAAATTAAATCCAACACATTTTGTTTTCTACTAGAGGTTTTTTGAAAAGTAATTCTATGATGCTTACCAAGGAGACAATAATCACAGGAGTTTAGTCACATACCTTTGACAAAAGGAATGAGAGACTTCCTTCCCAAAACCTGCAATACCTTCTCACTCATGTGAGCCAGCCGCTTTTGCCACAAGTCTGGTGAAACATCATTTGTAGTTGCATTCACTACATCACCACACACCATTACTTCAGTCTTGTAAAGTGTACATCAGATCTTGACTCTACCATACACCATTGACCCCTTTGACTGTTTCCATCTTTTATTTCCAAAATAACTCTCATAACCTACCTCATCAAGAACATGTGTAGATATCAGATTCAGGCGCATATCTGGAACATATCGCACATCCTTCAATGTTAGGGTACATCCAACATTTGTAACAATACAAATGTCACCAATTCCCACAATATTATAACTTTCATTGCTCATCTTCACCCTGCCAAAGCTACCTCCTTTATACACAGTAAAAAGTTCTTTCTTTGGAGTAACATGGTAAGAAGCTGTTGAATTAATCACTCATTCTACATAAGGATCTGCAACATGACAACACTCATTCTCTCCTACAGAAAGTATTGCCACTTCTTCATTTAAAGCACTAGCTGTAGTATTTTGATCATCTGTCTTCTTTTGATTTTTCTCCACTTTCAATTTGTTTTTCCAAGCCTTGCAATATTTCTTTATATGATCCTCTTTATCACAATAGAAACATTTGACCTTTTCTCTTATCTTTGACTGACTTCTGTAGTTACCATGTCCCTTAGGACCTTTGCTCTTACTCCTTCCCATGTTCTCTCTAACAAGAGTCTGTGCATCATTCTTACCCAAGTCTTTCTTCTTATTTCTTCATTAAACAAATTGTCTTTAACTAGAGTAAGTTCAAGCACACCATTCAGAACAGAGTTACTAAGTGATACCACCAGAGTCTCCCAACTATCAGGCAATGAACTCATAAGTAATAGTGCTTGCATCTCATCATCTAGCACTATTTTCATTGTGGTCAACTGATTTATTAAGTATTGGAATTCACTCAAATGCTCAACAACAGATTTCCCCTCATTCAACTTTAAAGTCACAAGGCTTCTAATAGCAAAAGCTTTATTTTGAGTTGTCTTCCTCTCATAGTGGCCCTCTAATTTTTCCCAAAGACTATGGGCATCTGTCTCTTGAGATATATGATGGGATACATTAAAATTGACCCACTATCTAATATATCCAATTGTTTTCCTGTTCATTTTCATCCAGTCACTATCACTCATACTGCTTGGCTTGGCACTAGCACCTTCAATGGGCTCATGTAAATCCTTACAATAAAGGATATACTCTATCATTGGCTTCCAAATAGAATAGTTTGAAGCTGATAATTTAATTATAGTGCCCGAAGTATTCTCTATTTAATTTTGCAAGTTCACCACACCCACACAACCAAGCTCTGATACCATTTGTTAGGCAATATAACCACTTACAAAATTAAATCTATTATCCAAGCATATAACTAGAATAATTAAACAAGCAAACAATCAAAACAAAACACAACAAATTTTTTACATGGAAAAAGGGAAAAAACTATGGGGCAACTCCGATCAAGTTTACTATAATAATATAGAGTTTACAATACTCAAGTTTATGCCTAAAACTTGAGTTCTCTATAAATTGGGAAATACGACAATGATCAATCTCTAAAAAAACAATAATCTCACCCCCAAACCTCCAGTTTGATAATGCCTGTGAGATCCCTACTTTGAATACTACAATTCTCTGGAGTACCCAAAGAAAAATCACCACTTAGAGAAATTTCCAATTTGTACTATGTAGAAAAATACCTGTGTAAAATCCACTCCCAAAAGAGAAAAGAAAAACTTTTACCTTTTTCTTTTCACTTGTTGCGCCGTATAGTACCTCTCTCTCTCTCCCTCTCTCCTTTGTTGCTTTTCCACTCACTGTCACGTAAACCACTTCAACTTCTTTTTTATAATTGCAAGTAGAAGCCCTAATAGGCTTAAGTGAGACTTGGGCTACTACATGTGAGTTGAAAAAAAATGGGGTCTATTATTAAAAATTATTTTTTTCATGTAAGTGCTATATTTACTCATTTTTTAAAATGAGTACGTGAGACTTGTACAACCAATGACTGTATCTAGCATTACTCTTATCCTATAAACAATGAAAAAATTTGTTCATCATTCATTTTCTCATCATAAACAATAATGTATTACATAAAATCGTCCCTTGTCATCTCGTATTATTAATTGTGTATTGGATTCAATAATTAATCATGTTTACTACTCATAGAAGTGATTAGTGGGGTTAGAAAGGTAATTCCAGATATTCTTATATATAAAAAGCAAGAATTATAAATAAAGAATAAATGAGAAAGAGAAAAAGTAAATTGCATATTAAAGAATTGGGGAAACATATGACATGAGGATGGGAAAGAATCAGATGCCAAAATATATGAAAAAGGTGGAAAGTAGTTTACATGCTGATGAATTGGGGAAAGGGTTTACGTAAAGATTGGAGGGAATCATATGCCCTTTGTTGTTGGTCCACGGCCTTTAACACATAAATACACAGCGAATATGTATATATATATATATATATATATATATATATATCATGACAAGATCACTCCATTTGCCACAATATGTACATATTTTTTGACATCTTTAGCTGATTTTCTCGCTTGTCAAATCCCTTTTAGAAAATAATAAAAAATGGATGATGAGCTCACTGCCCGACCAGATCTCCGAGTTCAAGGAGGCCTTCAGCCTCTTCGACAAGGACGGCGATGGTATCGTTTCCTAGATCCCTTCCTTTTTCGTCATCCCATCTTATATTTCTTTTGTTTGTGTCTTTCATTTTCTTTTTGAAGTATAATCTGATCCAATTTATGCGATCTTCTGTTGCAATAGTTTTTGTTTGTTCGATTGATTAATTCTGTGGTTGATGCAATGTTTGCCTGTCATTAGTTTTTCTTAAGGATTCATATGATGAATTCTTGGGGTCTTTTTTTCTTGGGTGACTGTGATTTTACATCATTTTGGTCTCTATGTGTTCGGATTGTTCATGTTCTGTTCTATTTTGTAGATCTACTCTTCTTTCAAGCTAGATTATGATTATTTTCACTTGATATTTCATTATTTGGGTGAGTGGATCGATCATATAGTTTGCATAAAGTGATATTGGTTTACACAATCTATGTTTTTAGGTGATTTGTGGCTATGAATTCTAGAAATTACTAGCTTTAAATTTCAAAGTAATTTCTCACATGTTGCTTTCTATTCTATGAGGGTATCTATTATGCATTCTTGGTGATTTGTAGTATGAAAAAAACTACTATGCCGCCCAATTGTTACTGCTCCATTTGACCGCTCAGTGAATTTTGTTTTTTTTTTAAACTTAATGATTAAGAAAATAATTTTTAATATATTGATGTATTTTTTATATTTTTTTAAAATATTTTAAAATGATAAAAAAATATGAATAAAAAAAATATTACTTTCACACTAGCAATCACTTGCAGCGCTAAACGGCATGGTACAGCTCTGGTAGTATTGGCATAGGAATTACATTGTTTTTTGTTTTTTTTTTTTTCATCGTTAGAAATAGTACTCTCTGTTAAGACACTACTATTCTTGGCAGTTTTCTTCAAGTACTATTGGTACAAGCATTTTATGTTTGCATGGTTCTTATGTACTTTCATTGTATATTTTGACAATCATACAATGCATGTTTCCAAATATTCCTTGTTTAATTTTAGGAGGTTTAAATTACAATAGTTGCTATTGAATGAAATGGCTTTGCTATTAAAAAAAAAAAAAAAAAGTACAATAGTTCCTTGAGTTTTACAACTGTTCTCAACTCATCTCATCTAATCTAATATAATCATTATAATTTTTTCAAATTCTCACACAAAATAAAATAAATAATTCAACTTTTTCAAATCTTAAAATAAAAATAATATTTAAAAATTATATTCTAACAATATTTTATTCAATTTTTAATTTTAATCTCAACTCATCTCATATGCAAAACAACCGCGACTAAGAAATCCTTGTTTGACTTCCTGTTTATTGACCTCAACATGAATGCTGGTTCTTAAGGATAACAAACTCCTCTAGAAGCTTAGGCAGGAGGAGTACTTTCTGTATTTATGGTATGTGTATGACTTTATGGTTTTATAAGGTTAAACATATTTTTATGTATCTTTGACTCTTCTCATTTAATAAAAGTGGATAGTATATTGTAATTTAATTATTGACAATGTATCAGTTTCGCAGCAAAATCCAGAATGTCGTAATTGTGATCATCGATCCTCCCAAAAATAAAAAAAAAAAACAGCATCTTATAATAGTACTGCTCTTCTCTTAAGTAGTTGACGGCAAATGTAGAGTTTATCCCATTAGTACTGTTGGATTCAGGCTGAGATCAAATTCATCCCAAGTGCATCATGTTACACGAAATATTCAGAAGTTCTCCATAAACTATAACCCAGGTTGTTAAAGAATTATTTATTTTAGCGTAAATTCTTCGAAAGATGCAATGGTTTTTTTTTTTTTTCCCAACATTTTTTAGGTAGAGAAATGCTTTAGATACAAAAAAATCTCACAAAAATAAACTCATAAATTAATACGACTCAATGTGGTATGTTAAATTGTAAATGTACTTTTATTATATAGTAAATCTAACGTATCATATAAAATCATGTTAGTTTGTGAGTTTACTTTGTTGAATCTCTTTGTGGGTATAACACTTCTCTTTTAAGTATTGTCTTTCTTCTCTGGTTGGTATTTTTGTTTCCACCTTTTATCTTAGCACTTTTCTTTATCTTAAAAGTTTGTTAGAATTATATTGTCTCAAATAGTTTTGTATTTGCTATAGGCTGTATCACTACCAAAGAGCTTGGGACATTAATGCGGCGGTCACTAGGGCAGAACCCAACTGTCGCGCAGCTGCGAAGGATGATAATTGAGGTTGATGCTGATAACAATGGCACCATAGACTTCCCTGAATTCCTTTAGCTAATGGCCAGAAAGATGAAGGAAGCCGATTTGGAGGAGGAGCTAACAGAGGCATTTTGGGTGTTGAACGAAGACCAGGATGGCTTTATTTCAGCAGATAAGCTCCGTCGTGTTATGACAAACCATGGGGAGAAACTGACAGAAAAGCAAGTTGATGAGATGCTTGGTGAGGCTGATATGCAGCGTAATGACCAGATCGACTATAAAGAGCTTGTCAAAATCATGATGGCTAAGTGAGAATCTATAACCTAAACCAAAAAACTCTGTTTTCTGAGAAATTTTTTTTGCTTTCAATGCAAGAATCATTTAAACCCCAAAATATACGTTTTCATCAATGAAAATTTCCCCTCTTTTTTAGCCTTAGTTGACCAAATCACTCTCGGAAGACCTAAAAGAATACATCTTTCAAAAATTTGGTGCCAAACATGAATGCTGTTTTTTAACAAGTAATTAGTGAAATAGAATCGTTTGGATAATAAAAATGTTTCGTTTCATCTCATCTTATCTTATCATTACAATTTTTTCAAATTCTCACACAAAATATAATAAACAATTTAACTTTTTCAAATTTCAAAACAATAATAATAGTAAAAAATAATATTCTAACAATATTTACAATCGTGAATTGTGCAACCGCACGTAATCGTTTTAGAAAAAGTAAATAAAACATGGGATCCACATGAAAAAAATTATTTTTTTAATAGTAGACCCCACTCTTTTTCAAAGCGATTACACGGCATTTACGTACTTCACAATTGTATGTAGAATTATCTATTTTATTTAATTTTCAATTTTTATCTCATCTCATCTCAATTCACTATACAAATGCACCTAAAAGTACGGAAAAATCTATTTGTCATCATTTTTGTTATCATTCGATCATCATTTCCTGATGTGGTATTAAATAATTGGTCCAAAAATGAATCATAATAAATAGACTCCATTCATTTAGAATTATATCATGGCATAGTAAGAAGATGATAATAAAAACAATGATGAGTAACACCACTCAAAAGCGTATAGATTATTCTTTAGAGTAATGATACACTTACACCTCCTTTACTACCAATTTACTACCCAGCTATTTTCATTTTTTCCTTTTGCTATTTGAATCTAGATTAAAAATCTCAAAACATAACATTTTCGCATAATTTAGAAGAAAATAAATTCAATCAACCAACTGATCATATAATTTAATTAAAAATAAATTTAATTTTATAAAAATTGACTCAAAGAGCAAAAGGTCAATTTATAAAATTAAATTTATTTTTAATGAAATTACATAATTACGTTAGTTAATTGAATTTATTTTCTTCTAGATTATGTAATAAAGTCATGTTTAGAGACTTTTAATTCAAATTCAAAGACAAAAAAAAAAAATTGAATAGTAAAAATAGTATAAGCATATCGTTACCTTGTCGTTATCTTATTCTTTATAAAATTAAATTTATTTTTAATGAAATTACATGATTATGTTAGTTAATTGAATTTATTTTCTTTTAGATTATATAATAAAGTCATGTTTAGAGACTTTTAATACAAATTCAAAGAGAAAAAAAAAATGAATAGTAAAAATAGTATAAGCGTATCGTTACCTTAATCTTTATAGAGGTAAGGGGTCATAAATATGTTAGCAAATGCATAGGTGCTTTTCGGCATGTTTATCTTCTTTTTCTACTTCTTCTTCTTTTCTTATTTTTTTTTATTTTTTTTTCTTTCTCTTGAACATTAATTAGGATGTGTTTGGACAATATGAGAATTTTCAAAACTTCTCATAATTTGATTTTCAAACATCACTCAAATATAAAATACATTTTCATATCATTATCTAATCATTATTCAAACATAAAAATTAATACAATTTTTACAAATTTCAAAATAAAACACAAAAATAATACTTTTACAAAATTTAAAACAAAAATTATATTTAAATAAATTTTTAACTTTATAATATTTTTACTTAATATTTTTTCTATTATTTTTCAAAACCTCATAAAATATATTCACTCAAATTATTTTACTACTATTACTGGTTTGGATATAGACATACTTATATATCATCCTATCTCATCTCAATATTCAAATACATACAAACACAAACACTTTTTAATTTCATATCTTTAACTTTTTCATGTAATTATTATTTAACTATTACAACTTTTCCAAACTTCCAAACAAAATATAAAAAGCAATTCAATTTTTTTTAAATAAAAAAATATATTCTAAATATTTTAACTTTATAATATTTTTATTCAATTTTTTTCTCATTTTCCAAAATCTCATAAAGAAGTTTAACTTAAACCATTTCTAACTCATCCTATCTCAATTTAAATATCTCACTACTATTCACAAACTATCTCAACTCATTTCATCCTAACTAATTATCCAAATAAGGCCTAAGTCTGTTTGGTAACACAATTATTTTCAAATATTATAAAATATTTCATTCTCAAACATTACTCAAACACAAAAACATATTCAATTTCAAATCTTCAACTTTTTCATCTAATCATACCTAATCATTAAAACTATTCCAAATTTCAAAATAAAATACAAAAAAAGAAACTATATTTTCAAGTTTTAAAATAAAAATAATATTTAAACATATTTTTAACTTTATAATATTTTTATTTAACTTTTTCTTTCTTATTTTTTAAAATCTAATAAAAAATATCTTAAAATTAAATAATTTTATTACTATTCACAAATAGATATTCTAACTATCAAAATGGCCCAATGACAGAAAACCCAACAGGCACTGTTGCTTCAATTATGCACCAATTTTGACAAAGAGAAATGTTAAGTCTACAAATAAATATTATCCAAAGGCCGTGTACGCTGATTATATCTTCACATAATAAGTTAGATTTATTTTATAATAAAAAATATAACTTAATAGAGGCTATTAGAATTCATTATATATAGACTTTTTTGAACAAATTTTGTACGTTGACCAAAATGTTGTCTTGACAAAACCATGGCCACAGAACATTGGCTTGGACGGAAAATCTGTTTAGAAAAGGAACAAAACTGATACCTTTTAGGACCCGTTTGCTATTAAATCCTGCTGACTAGATTCAGAGCGGTTGGACGGACATCTATCTTGGTAGGTATTCAGTATTTGATTCATCATTTTTATTTTTAAAATTTAATAAAAAAATATATATTTTTTATTAATTCAAAATCTCTCAATCCATAATCCCACATTGAATTAACTATTAGATTCATCAAAATAATAATATAATATTATTTTAATTTCTTTTTCCAAATTTTACAATTACACTAACTATATATTAATTAATAATTTAATTTGATACTTAAATTATTTTTTTCCAACTTAAATATATTGTGACTTAAAATTGGGAAATGATAATTTAAATAAATAAAATAATAGTTATAAAATGTGAATAATGAATCTTCAAATTTGAAAATAAATTGGAATGCACTGTAGTTGAAAGTTTCAGATTTTAGTGTTTGATGAATCCAATGATTTTAAACATGCATTAATCAAATTTTGGAGATTAAACTGAACTCATTTGATGAGTCCAATGTCAATGCTCTAAGCATGGATATTTGGACTAAATATATGTCAATGAAATTTAAAATATAACTAAATTTTGTATAAATGATATGTATTAGACTAGTTAAAAACAATTATTTTAAATTTTGAGCTACAATAATTTTAAAGAAATTTTTAAAATTGGAGAGTCACTATTCATCCGTCAAATCCATATTTTATTCACAAATAATCAACAAGCTTTATTAAATTCATTTTAAAAATTTCATTAGTAGCAAGGCAATTATATCCAGATTTTTCAAAAAATATTTTTTTGTAAACAAGACTATATTATGTTGGATAATTAGGTTGATATAAAAAATAGTTAGGAAATAATAATTTTAAATAAAAATTAAATTATTAATTAATATAAAGAGTGTATTTGTAAAATATAAAAAAAAATATTATTAAAATACATAATATTATATTATTAATTTGACTTTAGAATAGATAATCTAATATGAATTAATATCTTCAATAACTTTTAGTCAAAACTTCAACTTTGAAACGATGTTTAGCCAACCTGGTCGAGCCTTTTCTGTTTATGCTTTCTTCTTTTGTATGTCCAGATTACAGGATCTTGTTCCAGAACAGTCTTGGGGGCCCGTGGCTCATATTTATTCTTACGTTTAAATCTGATTATTAAGATTTTAGGTTGTAATTTGTGTTTTCAATTTCGGACTACTTTTTCCAAGATTTGGATGGATGTTTGTTAGGGGACTTTAGTTCGGGTGAGGCCCTATTGCTGGATTTTTTGTCCAATTTCCGAGACATACATAGATTATGTATGAAGAATAATAATAAGATTACTATTCTATTACTATCCATCTATTACTCTTTTTGTATTTAATTTTTTATTTTACTTAATGATTAAGGAAGTGAATATTAGTAAAATTGTATATTTTTTTTAATTTTTTCTTAGTGATTAGTGATTAAGGATGTTACAAAAATACTTAAAAGAAAATGATAAAAAAATAAAAAAAACTTGAAATATACTTGAATAATAGATGGGTAGTAATAGTATAGTACACCTACCACTACCCATATAGGAATAGGGTTTTGGATTTCTTAGTTAAGGTAGTGAATTGAGACACTGACAGTGCAAATGAAGTTACAGTTTGTGAACAAGGCATTGGGATTCAGACAGTGATGCAAATGAGGTCAGTGTTTGTGAATTCCGTGTTTGGTTATTGCCCAAGCACTTTCCTTCCATATTTAGTTTGAGAAATGTACCCGACACGCTTAGGGCGGTTTGAGCAAATATGTCTATATATAGTGTTCTTGTCTCACACATTGAATTATTTAGGACAATTTGAGAATAAAGAACTTAATTATGTTCTTAAAGCAATCGTGGATAACACGGCTAGTAAAGTGCTTATATAACATAGTTTGATTTGAAAGAAAATTTTTAAAATTTAAATTTTACAAATTAAATATTATCATTTAAAGGATATGGATAGTGTGCTATATACACCGGCTTAAAAATAGAATAACTCTTTTATTAATGATTGTCTATTTCTCTCTACTTTTATGTTAGATTTTAAACCATTATTAACTATGCATTTTTTCCACATCAAGATTTCACTCCTTTTATCATTGGGATCATATCTTATTTAAAGTTCTTCTACTTGTAAACTGGCTTGTAAATATACCGCTTATTGTGGGATTACTTTTGAAAAATATATATATATATATATATATATATATTTATACTAATTAGAGTATAATGCATTTTATATGATTATAACTCAGTGACTGGCGAAGTACTAATGTTAAGTGATGTGTCAGTGAAACAAGAGATCAGAGCAGCCCTAGTACTGGGGTCACAAGAGAGTGAAGAGAAAGCAATTGATCATATTGTGCGTACAAAACACACTATTTTCATTATTTGTGAGAATTTATTATAAGAAAAATAGGTATTTATGATTTTTTTTGTAATTAAAAATAATTATTTACAACGAAAATAAATATATTTTAATTGAAAATAGTCATTTCGTTAAAAATAATTGATCGCTAATAAACAATTTTTTTGTAGTGAAATTACTAAGGATTAAACATGAAAGATCCATATATCACAAAACAAAATACGTGGTGTGGTGATACGAGTAGGTATTTTTATCAATGCAACTTAAATTAACAAATCAACAAAACAATTTAACCAAGCAATAACATATATCAAACTAAAAATTATATGATAAATCAGTAAAAACAATGAAGACAAGACTTTTGTCATTAATCGATAACATTTCAAAAACTCTTTAAAACGCTCATAAACCTTTGTTGACTCTGAACCAGATTGGCAATCCCACAAGTAACACACTCGAGCTTTCCATCAACATCAGCTCCTAACCTCCAACCCTTTTTATAGTTTATTGAACCAACAAACTTCATATGATATACAAAAGCTTGGTGCTACTCCCACTGCTGGGAGCTCCGCTAGTGGTTTTGGAATTATTTTTTCTTTTTGTATTTTTTTACATATATTTTTTAATATATTTAAATATTTTTTAAAAACTAAAAAAATTCACAATATTATTAAAAAATACTTACTTAATCATTAAATAAATAATAAAAATAAAAAAACTCATAGCGGTGAAAACTAGCGGTAGAAACAAATGATAAGAGTAGTATTATCGTACACAAAAACTCCACCAGAACACCAATTAACACCTTGGCAACAACCCATGAGTAGAATAATCAAAATTTCATTGGGTGATGTTCTTTATACACAAAGAGAAAACTGTATAGCTTGAAGGCTCAATATCACTCTTAAAAGAAACAAATAGGATTTCTAAAATAATTCTCTAAGACTTCTACAAAAGTCGCGTATAGTAAGGCATAATTAGGTAGGGATCATTTTACCGAGACCTAAAGAAGAATTTCGTATGGAAAAGAATGAAGCAGGATGTAGCTTAATTCGTCAAGAGTTGCCTTACATGTAGACAAGTAAAAGAGGAACACCAAAAATCCTCTGGGAACCTGCAACCCTTATCAATCCCTGTGGAAATGGGATGATGTGGTGATGGATTTTGTGGTCAGACTGCCAAGGACTTGAAGTGGAAAGAATTTAGTATGCGTGAATTGCAGATAGATTGACTAAGAGTTACATTTTCTTCCAATTACTAACATGGATACCTTAGGGAAATTGATCCGATTATAAGTTAAGGAGATAGTCAAATTGCAAGGATGCCTAAGAATATTGTGTCGAATCATGACCCAAGACACACTTTCCATTTTTGGAAGAGTTTACAGGCATCTATGGACACCAGATTGAGATTCAGTAGCGCCTATCACCCACAAACAGACAGACACCTTATAAGGCCCTGTACAATAGGAAGTGTATACACCGAGAGGTCAGTGAGAGCAAGATCATTGGACCAGAGCTAATTCAAAAAATGAAGGATCAAGTTAGGGTCATAGAGATAAAATGGCAGCGGCACAAAGTCAAAAGAAGAGTTATGCCAATATGCAAATAAGAGACTAGACTTTCGAGAAAAGTGATTAGGTATACATTAAGGTGTTCCCCATGAAGAGTATCAAACACATTGGGAAGAAGGGCAAGCTGAGTCTGAGACATGTCGGTCGTGGCTGAAAGGATAGGTCCAGTGGCCTATAGAGTTGCACTACTAGCTGAATTTGGAGATGTGCACGATGTATTCCACGTCTTCATCCTGAGGAAATGGCTTAAGAAGCAGGAACTTTGAAACATCAACCTTGGCGAGATTCAACTTCAACCAAATCTTACACATGAATAAATATCAGTACAAACTCTAGATTGGAAGGAGCAAAAGTTAATGTCCAAAACGATACCCTAGGTGAAGGTGTTGGGAGGAAATCTGGAAGCCCATGAGATCACTTGGGAAAGCGAAAAAGTTATGAGGGGAAAAGTTTCCTATTTATTCGGGTTTTAGTAACTCAACGGTTGTATATAATAAATTGGAACATTATCACAACTTTGATGCTTTGGTGAATGCAACCTTATGAATATGATAAACCCATTTATTTCCCATGGTCTACCTATTTAAAGTATTCTTAGTCCTATGAGAATTTGCAATAATCATGGCGAGAGCCAAACGAACTACATGCAAATTAGTTCCGCCACCTGAGGTTATCAACAGATTTATCCATAAAAGATGTGATGTGGCGATGTAGTGGTAGGAGCAACTACGAGTCGAGGAAGAACGCTAGCAAGCCAGGGTCAGGATTGCAAAACACTGCAACAAAATTTTGGACAACTGTAATGGAGTTGCGTTTACATGGCCAACAAGACCATATGAGGTAAGACTTGCAGCGGGGGAAACAAGAGCTCCTAGAGGAAAGCGAGATAAGACGTGTATGAGAAGGTAATCAACCAGAGGGAGAATTTAGTAGTGCGGTTGAAGCCATTGTGGAAGGTATTATAGATTGATATAATTCAAAGCGTATAGAATGAACACGTGGATGGTTTTCATTGGTTTACAATAGAGTTAGTTAAATGTTAGTCACTTTTGACTCTGTATAAATACAGAGCATTTACTTGTAATTCAATAAGAAAGTAATCTACATCAATTTTTCATGCTTTTTCTATTCTCTTAGTCTTCTTTCTCTCGATATTCTATTACATGGTATCAGAAGAAAAATAGTTACGCTTCCGTTTCTAATTCAAGAATGGATGATATTCCAACTTGCTATTATCTACAGAATGGTGATTCACCGGGGACAGTTCTAGTGTCAAACATCCTCGCTGGGGACAATTATCATACATGGAGCAGGTCTATGGTCGTGGCGTTCAAAGCAAAGAACAAGATTGGATTTGTGGATGGATCGATTGGTCAACCAAGTTTCACAGATGATACATACGAATTATGGGAAAGATGCAACAATATGGTGTCTTCTTGCTTGATCAATTCTGTCTCAAAGGAGATTGGTTACAGCATAATATGTGCGAAATCAACAAGGGATATGTGGCTGGATTTAAAGAATCGTTTTACTCAAGGTAATGGTCCAAGAATCTATCAATTGCAAAAAGATTTGTCAGTCTTGGTGTAAGCAGATTTATCTGTACGAGATTATTATACAAGATGCAAATCTTTATGAGATGAATTGTTGGATTACAATCAAGTTCCTACATGTTCATGTGGAGCCTTACAAAAGTGCAATTGTGGTGCAATAAAGATCTTTCTGGGATATCAAGATCGACAGCATGTGATGCAGTTTCTGATGGGTTTAAATGACAATTTTTCTCATATCAGAAGGCAAATTCTAATGCTAGATCCTTTACCAGAAATAAACAAAATTTTTTCTTTGGTGGTTCAAGAAAAAAAGCAAAAAGAAATTAGCAAGAATGGTATCATGGATATTGTTGCTTTCATGAGAAAAATGCAAGATTCAAACACAGAAATGAGAAAGTTTAATTCTGGAAAACAGCAGACAAGAAGAGAAAAACTGTATTGCACTCACTGTGGTATGAATAATCATACAGTGGACAAATGTTACAAGATTCATGGCTATCCTCCCGGATTCAAGCAAAATTTCACAAATAGTCGACAGAAAGGAAAGTTTTAGGCATCTGCTAATCAAGTTTCGGGTCAAAATTTGAGTAATCCCTTTGAGAACTTTAATCAATTGCCTTTCTCTCAAGAAGATTATCAAAAGTTGTTATCTTTAATTCACTCACAACCTGATGATAATACCAATCATCAAGCAGCAAATGTCATTTCTAAATTTGTTGGTCATTCCACTCAAGGAATATCATCTAATTCAAGTATTTCCTTAAGTCATCAGCTTACACTTTACTGTCCCATAATACTTGGATTGTAGACACAGGAGCTACAGATCACATTGTACATTCAATCAATTTTTTCACTTTCATTACAAAAATTCTAAACACCTCAGTAAAATTACCAAATGGTGACAATGTGCCTGTTACACATTTGGGTATATTCCGAATATCAGAAAACTTAATCCTTAAAGATGTACTTTGTGTAGCATCTTTTTCATACAATTTACTCTCTGTGAGTAAACTTACTTCAACACAGAAATGCTTATTCATTTTTTTATTTGATTATTGCTTTATTCAGGAGCATACCCCATGGAAGATGATTGGGATAGCTAGAAGAAAAGTTGGTCTATACATATTGCAAAAATCAGGTGCTAGTGATGATGAGGTTCAACCCAAATCAAATCTTATCAATTCTGTACTAAATTCTAAAGTCTAGGATAGCAGACTAGGACACCCTTCCATGTCTAGATTGTATTTCCTTTCCAAAAATGTATCTAATATCAATTTTACAGATAAAGTTTCTGATCATTGTATTGTTTGCCTACTGGCAAAATAGAAAAGACTTCCTTTCCAAATTCATACATATAATAAAAGTTTTCCTTTTCATATTGTCAATTGTGATATATGGGGACCCTTCTCTATTCCAACGCATAATGGATCCAGATTCTTTGTTACTATAATTGATGATCATTCAAGATTTACATGGATTTATTTGATGAAAAACAAGTCTAAAGTCAGAACCATTTTAACTAATTTTTACAATCTAGTTGAAACACAATTTGGGAGAAAAATACAATGTATAAGAAGTGACAATGGTTGAATTTTATGCTTCAAAAGGAATTATACATAAAATGTCATGCATAGAAACACCTCAACAGAATTCAATAGTTGAGAGAAAACATCAACACTTGTTAAATATAGCAAGAGCTTTAAGGTTTCAATCAAATGTTCCTTTAATTTTTTGAAGGGAATGTACAGTGACTGCATGCCATCTTATAAATCGAATTCCATCTTTGGTTTTAAACAACAAATCTTCACATCAAGGTCTTCATAATTTAGTACCATCATATAATCATTTGAGAAGTTTTGGTTGTTTATGTTATGCATCAACTACTACTCAAAACAGAAATAAATTTTCACCAAGGGCCAGAAAATGCATTTTTGTAGGATATCCTTTTGGCATAAAAGGATATAGGTTGTATGACTTGGAACTTAAAAATTTTTTTGTTTCCAGAGATGTAATTTTTCATGAATCAATCTTCCCATTTATTTTACAAAATGATTCATCAACTCATAATTCAAATCTGGACATTAGTTCTCAATTTTTCAATTCGAAATCAGATGACAATGTTCTTCCAAAACCAATTCCTGATTACATTGAAAATAGCATATCCTCTTCATCTATTAATAATTCAAATTAGTCCAATACTGCTACCACAGATATTAACACAGAAACCACAAATATACCATCTGTCGGTGATGAAAATCACTTTCCTTCTCTTAGAAGATCAACCAGACAACACAAAGCACCTGATTACATGCGAAGCTATCACTGTAATCTGGCTACTTCTGCTTCTCAATTATCTCCTACAGCTCCTGCCATCAATTCAGGTAATAAATATAGCATTTCTGATGTTATCTCATATTCCAAGTTATCTCAATCTCATAAAGCTTTCTCTGTTGCAATTTCTTCTGAAATAGAACCAACTTTCTATCACCAAGCTGTTAGGCATACTCATTGGAGAGATGCCATGTCTGCAGAATTATCTACACTAGAGTCAAATAACACTTGGTCTTTAACACCACTTCCTCTAAATGAAAAACCTATAGGTTGTAAGTGTGTATATAAAATAAAATACAACTCAGATGGTTCTATTGAGAGACATAAGGCAAGGCTTGTAACCAAAGGGTATACTCAAAAGGAGGGCCTAGATTTTTTTGAAACTTTCTCACTTGTTGCAAAAATGGTGACTGTTAGATGTGTTTTATCACTGGCTGCTATACATAATTGGCTTATTTTTCATTTGGATGTCAATAATGATTTTTTATATGGAGACTTAGATGAAGATGTTTTCATGAAAGCACCTCCTGGTTATCTACCTAAGTGGGACACAAGGGTATGTAAATTGCAAAGATCCCTTTATGGCTTGAAACAAGCATCTAGGCAATGAAATTCTAAATTCAAATCTGTCTTATTTGATATCGGATTCTTACAGTCAAAAGCAGATTATTCTTTGTTTACCAAGAAGGAAGGTATCTCATTTGTGGTACTACTACTCTATGTGGATGATATCCTACTTGCTAGCAGTGATTTAGAGGCCATTGAAGCTGTCAAAGCAGCTTTAACAATAAAGTTCAAGTTGAAAGATTTGGATCCAGCCAAATTTTTTCTTGGAATGGAAATTGCAAGATCACAAAAGGGTATTTCTTTATCTCAAAGAAAATATACTCTAGAATTGTTAGATGATTTTGGTTTACTTGCTGCCAAACTTGCATTATTTCCTATGGATACTCATGCAAAATTTTACAAAGATGAGGGTGAAGTAGTTGATGAAATTTCTGGTTATAGAAGATTAATTGGAAGATTAATCTACCTTACTCATACCATACCAAACATCACATTTGTAGTCCACCATTTGAGCCAATTTTTGGATACTCCTCGAACACCACACCTCCAAGCAGCAATGAGAATTCTGAGGTATTTGAAATCCACTCTTGGGCAAGGTTTGTTATTTTTCAGCTCTTAAATATTCATATAACAAGCCTTCTCGGATTCAGATTGGGCTAGTTGTCCAGACACCAGAAGATCAGTTAGTGGACATTGTGTTTTCATTGGTGATTCATTAATATCTTGGAAACCAAAGAAGCAACACATGATTTCAAGATCATCAGCAGAGGCAGAGTATAGGTCAATGGCCTTTACTGTTTGTGAGATAACATGGATTCGAGCATTGCTTAATGATTTACATCAGTCACACAGTCAACAAGTAGTATTGTTTTGTGATAATCAGGCGGCACTTCATATAGCAGCCAACCCAGTTTACCATAAGCGCACCAAACATATCGAATTCGACTGTCACTTAGTCTGAGAGAAAATTCAAGAAGGATCATTAACTATTCTTCATGTTAGTTCTGCTCATCAAGTTGCAGACTTGATGACTAAACCTCTTGGTTCTAAACCATTTGATACCTTATCATCCAAGATGAATGTGCATAATATATACACATCATCTTGAGGGGGACTATTATAGATTGATATAATTCAAAGTGTATAGAATGAACACATGGATGGTTTTCATTGGTTTACAATAGAGTTAGTTAAATGTTAGTTACTTTTGACTCTGTATAAATACAGAGCATTTACTTGTAATTCAATAAGAAAGTAATCTACATCAGTTTTTCATGCTTTTTCTATTCTCTTAGTCTGCTTTCTCTCGATATTCTGTTACAGAAGGAGGCGTCAAGAACAAGGAGAAATGATGCTAGTGAAAGGACCCCCACCAAATGAAGGATTGGGTATAGACGTGTTCGTGAATGCCTATTTCGATTCTGATGATGAGCAATTCCACTACTACTCCCAGAGCGCCACATCTGAGGGACCAAATGTACTCCCATCGTCATCCATTGAACCTATAAAAACAATGGAGGTGAAAACTAAGGTATAATTTCAATCCATCATTGTATTGTTATAATAATGGTAGTAGCATCCGATTTCAAAGACGAAGTCCCTTTTAAAGGGGGGAGAATGTGAGGGTCGTGCCCTTCAAATCTCGAGCGTGAGGGAAGGCTCTGTCAAATAGTCAAAGTGAGCATGCAAACAAGACTCAGGAAAGCACATGTAAAGGAGAGCTAGCAAATGAGGTAAGTGTCACTTTTGGGCGAGGAAAGGTGAGGTGACCAAAAGGTACTCGAAATTAACATTGGGCAAGCAAAGGTTAGACAAGCGATGTGCAAGGTTAGTAGGTTCAAAAGCAAGTAAAGACATTTGGGCTGGCAAAGGGTAAGTAAGCTAGAGTTCGAGAAAGTGTCACAAGCAAGACAAATATAGAATTTAAGATACCAGGATGCTTCCTCACCCTCAAAATGATAAAGAGGGTGATAAGATCTGTGGATTTTATGTGTTTTTATAAGAGGGTGATACCTTTCCATGATAATGACTATGTATATATGTGATTTGCTCAAAGGGTGATTCATCGCCATGCTTATATACTTGTGATTTGCTCAGAGAGTGATTCCTCACCAATGACTATAAATACATGTGTTTCTGCGAGGATGGCTTCATTGTCATTGTCTCTCATTGTTAGGATTTTTATGGATTTTTATGGATTTTAACTTACTGAGATTTCATAGAAAAATCACCATGGTGGTCACACCTGTTGTTTCCTTCATCGAGCCGTAGATCTTGATGCAAACTTAGCTCAAGAGAATTACCACGAGGAAGAACGACCAACCTAGCCCGAGGAGTAGCTCTAGAGGCCTATCTCCGATTAGCATTTATTTGTATTATAAGACGTGTATATTAGTTAAGTGACGGACTATATATGGTTCGTCACGTTTTGATATAAGCGACAAACTGATGATGGTGTATAACATTATTTGGAAAGAAGTGATAATAACATATGAATATTACTATTAATTGACGATTTTATTTCTACACATCTCTAGTACATTGGGCATTAGTCTCTGACTAATCCCTTTTAAAGATTATGTTGTGATTTATTTCAACTGGCGTGTGCTTATCGTAAGAATGTACGCTTCTCCTTAAGTAGAGATTGAGGTATTGCCGATCGGCTGGCGCTGCCAACTCTCGCTAGTACATTATCGAGCGCCAAGGGTGCCATAGCGTGGTATAAGAACTTGGATGTCGATTGTGTAACGACCCTGCTCAATAATTATAAGAATAATTTTATTAGGCCTAAATTATGGTAGATGGTCCATATTGGAAAACCCAATTGCAACCTTTTGGATAATTTTAAATAGACCTATGGGGCCAAATTTAATATGGTAAGTTATCGATTTTTCTATTAGTCTCGGTAATTAGGTTAAAGCCCAATTAATAATTATCGAACAAGTTGGGTTAAATTTTGGGATATAAGATCGACCTGTTAAGCTTCTTAGGTTACAGCCTATAATATTTAGACAAGTCCTAAAATTTAGTTGGACTCCTAAATAGGTTAAGGCCCTGTTTAGATAGTGAGGTGAGATGAGATGATTTTAGAAGAAAGTTGGAAGTTCAATAAAATATTGTTAAAATATTATTTTTTAATATTTTATTATTTTAGAATTTGAAAAAATTTAAATTATTTATTATATTTTGTCTAAAAATTTGAAAAAATTGTAATGATGAGATGAAATAAGATAAAGTCATTTTTATATCCAAACAAACCTAATTGTTTTAAGAAAAAGCTTAGAATATGGACCCAACACAAGACACAAAGACTCACGAAAAAGGGCCAAGCCCATTTACTCAGCATCCCAAACCCTTGTATAAACACGTACATTGATCACTATCTCTACCTCCATCAACCGCAGACACCGCCCTCAGCTGATTTCTTTGTCCCAAAGATTTCGACCTTCAGCTGATTTCTTTGTCCCAAAGATTTCCGATTTACCAACTTACACGCCGTATTTATACCCCTCTTTCTCCTGCAATTCCCTCCCAAGTCAGCAAGTTTTATTAATAGTAGTGTGCGGAAAGCTTAAAGGCAGTGCACAAGGGTTGAAGAAGGCTGGAAAAACAGAGAGCTTCTCTTTGTATTGATTTTCATCTATTGCGTATTTACATAAGAACTGTGCTATTTATAGAGTACTTACATGAGTGAATAAAAGAATAAGAATAATCAATGAATACAAAGCTAGTGCCAGCATATAATAACAAACTCTAACAGAATTGCTTTATGGACTTTTATCTGGTGGAACTGTGATTATTTTAGAGGGGTGAGCTTCCTGTATCTTCAACAGCCCCCTGCAAGATGGAGAGTATATGTTAATTACTCCCATCTTGAGTAGCAATCGATTAAAAGTGGGAGAGTGTAATGGTTTGGTGAAAAAATCTGCTATTTGAGCGGAAGATGGGACATGGGCAGTGACAATTTGTCCAGAGTTGATCTTGTCTCGAATCAGGTGGCAGTCGAGTTTTATGTGTTTCGTACGTTCGTGAAACACGGGGTTGGCTGCGATGTGGAGGGCAGCTGAGTTATCACAGTATAAAGTCGCAGGTTGTGAGATTTGTATATTCAAGTCATGAAGTAAGTATCTCAGCCATGTGAGCTTGCATTCAACTGATGCCATGGCCCTATACTCAGATTTTGCAGATGAGCGAGATACGATGGTTTGCTTTTTGGATTTCTAGGAGATGAAAGAGTTGCCGATGAAAACGCAGAAGCCAGTTGTAGAGCGACGGGTGTCTGGACAATTTCCCCGATTAGCATCAGAGTAAGCCACAAGACTGAAGGTAGAAGCTGTTGGAAAAATAGACCTTGACCCGGTGTGCCTTTGAGATATCGAAGGACTTTAATGACAGCATTGTAATGAGGAAGCCGTGGGGAGTCCATGAATTGGCTAAGCAAGTGAACACTGTAGCTTAAATCTGGTCTTGTGTTTGTGAGGTAGAGCAATTTTTCCACTAGTTTCCGATACAAGGTAGGGTCCTGAAAAAGTTCTCCTTCATCTTTGCTTAGTTTAAGGTTGGGTTCCATGGGCAGAGGGGATGGCTTGGAAGCTAGTAAGCCTACTTCAGATAATATATCCAAAGCAAATTTGAGTTGACAAAGCTGAATACCCTTGTTGGAGCGTGCGATTTCCGTACCGAGAAAATACTTAAGTGGCCCAAGAGTTTTGATCTTGAATTTGGATTCCAGAAAACTTTTGACAGCAGTGCATGAGATGGTATCTGAGCTCATTAAGATAATGTCGTCGACATAGATGAGCAATGCAACAAATGAGCTTCCTGTATTCTTGATAAATAAGCTGTAATCAGCTTTCGATTGAATGAATCCAAACTCAGCAAGTGTTGAGGACAGCTTGGTATTCCACTGTCTGGAAGCTTGGCGAAGACCATAAAGGCTCTTTTGAAGGTGACAAACTTTGTTAGTCTTGGCAGCATGGTGACCAAGGGGAGGCTTCATATAAATTTCTTCATCAAGTTCGCCATACAAGAAGGTGTTGTTGACGTCTAATTGCTGAAGTTCCCATCCTTTTATGGCTGCAACAGCAAGAATGCAACGGATAGAAGTGAGTTTGGCAACTGGTGAGAAGGTGTCATGGAAGTCTATCCCTTCGCGTTGAGTAAAACCTTTGGCAACCAACCGAGCCTTAGCTCTTTCAATAGTTCCATCGGCATGAAATTTGTATTTGTAAATCCATCTGCAATCAATTGGCTTCTTGCCGAGAGGGAGATCAACTATAGACCAGGTCTCATTTAACTCAAGAGCAGCTAGTTCTTGTTCCATTGCTTTGCACCAAATAGGTAATTTTACAGCTTGGGTGTAGGAAGAGGGTTCGGTGTGAAGGGAAATGGATGTTGTGAAAGCTTTGAATGTAGGTGAAAGAGAATCATAGGACAAGAATGAAGAAAGAGGAAAGGGAAGAATCTTACCTGCAGTGATGCTAGCACCAGAAGCTGTCATCGCAGATGTTGACTGGAAAGCTTAAAGGCAGTGCACAGAGGTTGAAGAAGGCTGGAAAAACAGAGAGCTTCTCTTTGTATTGATTTTCATCTATTGCGTATTTACATAAGAACTGTGCTATTTATAGAGTACTTACATGAGTGAATAAAAGAATAAGAATAATCAATGATTACAAAGCTAGTGCCAGCATATAATAACAAACTCTAACAGAATTGCTTTATGGACTTTTATCTGGTGGAACTGTGATTATTTTAGAGGGGTGAGCTTCCTGTATCTTCAACAAGTTTCACACAGTCAAGATCTCCTCAAACCACAGCAAACCAACTCTCTAAGCAGCCACCGTAGCTCTCTCTCTCTCTCTCTCTCTCTCTCTAAACCGAGGCACCCATAATTTCCAGCCACCCAACAGGCCTTACACAGCAAAAAACGAGAAACCCACTCCTTCACATCTTAGCCCTTGCCTTGCCGTAAACACAATGGAGCCACCGTCAAATACAAGCAAACAAATCGAAACCATAGAGACCACCATATGAAGCCCCTCTCAAACGGCAACAGACCCCTCGCGTAGCACCTCCCCCATGCAAGCCACCGTCCAACCTGTTGATGGAGGCCAACCCAAACTGCAGCGACCAACAGGAAAGAAGCACTGTACACGCACGACAGCCCCACGTTCAAGCTCCCTTCACCACGAAACCAACGTTGGCCACCCTATCTCCTCACAGGCGAGCAACTGGCAATCGTCCAGCCACGGTTTCCGTCGTCCATGGTGTTATACGGTGCCTTTTTCTCTTGCTTCACTACCATGCACAGAGGAGACCCATCAGTCCTCATTGAAGCTTAGCCCCAGATCTGCCGCATTCATCGTAAATCTCCCTCCATTTTTTTGTTGGCTTCTCTGTGTAGCAGCGCCCAATAGTCTCTCTCTCTCTCTCTCTCTCTCTCTCTCTCTCTCTCTCTGTGCCCTGCCGCTGCGCTAGCCACCGCTCACCTCACCTAGCTCTTTAGCGTCTTCTTCCCTCGGTGAGTCACATACCCCATCGCACGGCCTCCTTCTCTGGTGAGTTCTCTGTCATTCACAGAAGTTGGGCTTTTATTTTGTTCTTCCGGTGATTTAAACTCTAGGTGTAGTATTAATACAAATGCCACCAAAACCTTAGTCATATTGTTTTTTTTTTTTTCCTTAAAGCGTGGGCAGACTTCTTACAAATGCCATTAATCCATTTTCGTGTAGTTTTCTATCTCGAAGATTCTTTTAAGGCATAAGTACATTAATACCCCTAATTTTATAAGTCCTGGCAAGATGCTTTCCGGCATGTTTTCCGTTTATGTTATATTGGAATTGGTTATATTTTATTTCAGAACTATTATGTTATTAGAAGTTCGATTGGGCTTGATATTTTAAGTTGGACTTAGTTTTAATTAAATAGTTATGTTAACCCATAAATCTATGTTTTAAAGAAAATAATAGGAAATTATTTACATTATTAAATATTAATTTTTTATAATAATTAGATTTCAGTAAATGGTTTAATTATATAATATGTCTATTTTACGAAACCATTTTTCAATGTTATTTAATACATTTAAACACTACGATTTTCTATTAAATTATAAAATGTTATTAGTAATAAATTATTGTTAGATTCTAATAGTAGTTTAACCAGGATTTGAATTTTCAAATATGATTAAGTTTAATTATCAAAACAAATTTTCATTGATAGCCACTTTTTATGTCTCATACATGTCATGATATATGCAAACATGTTATGCTTGCCCTTGAAGCGAAAAATTTCGTCTTCTTCAAGCCTTCCTCTCTCCCAAAAACGTCTCTCCCTTGTAAAATCCGTCGCCTCCATCAACAATGGCAAACCACCAGTCGCTAGATCTACTCTCCCTTCTACGGTTCTACCTTGTTTTTGTCTTCTTCAAGCTTCCCTCTCTCCCGAAAATGTCTCTCCCTTGTTTCCGTTGGCTCCATCAACAACAACAAACCACTAGTCACCTCCATTTTATCTGGCCAAACCATTATGTCAGCTCCATTTTCTCTAGCCAAACCTTTCGTCGCCTCCATTAACCACGCCAAACCCTAAGACCACTGAAGCCCCTCACTTTAAATCGAAGCCCCTCAAAATCAAAGCCTCCATTGTCACGCCAACAGAGGTAAGACATTCTGTTTTCTCAAATTATTTCTGAAATTTGGAAAAAAAAAATGCTTCATGCCATTGCTTTCCATTTTTTTATCTTTCTTTTTTAAAAAATTAAGGCGTGTTTTCTTTGTTGGCAAAGCATAACAAAACTAATTTATCCAGCTTGAGCCTAATTTGCTTCAGCTTCATTTTTTTTTTTTAGGTATGCTTCCTATGAATGATTGATCCACTTCCATGGGTCATTTTCTCTGGCCTGTTATTTCTACCCTTGATAGGAAAGTAGAGTGAATTAAGGTCTTGCAATTTGCACAAATTGCTAATCATGTTTCACCTTTCCAAATCATTCTAACTTTACCAACGTCAACGATTATGACAGAGTGCATAAATTTTGCACATATATATATATATATCGATTAATTTCTATTCATGTATGTACATATTCAATTAATTTTGAGAAGTATTGAAATTACATATGAATTATGTCTAGACTCTGAATTTACAAACTTTGTTGGCTACGTATATATATCCACCTTTATTTAGTTTCGTTAGTATAGAAACTGTCATGGTTACTTCCTCCTTTGCTAGCTCTCATGTGTGTGCCTTGCTGATTGATGATGATGATGTTGTTGAATTGGTCATTTTGATATATATATATATGAGGCCACTAATCAACCATTTGATAGTCTAGAAATAGAGGCTGTTAATATTGACACAATATCTGAAGCACATAGTAGCACTAGAAATATTTTATGCTCAGGAAACTCTTATCAAAATGAATACCCAATATATTTTTGTGCTATTAAAGCATGTCGATGGACCGCGCATATGGAGGTTAATGAGGGGCGTCGATTTTTCAATTACCAAAACTTTGAGGTATGTTATTTAACTCTTATTTGCTAAGAAGTGATTGGTAATCTTTGTTTGCTTATATGTGTTGGTTGATTTTGTAGGTTAGCATTCTTGTGGATTTTTTTTATTGATATGACTCAGAAATACCATCATATAGCGAGACAAGAATCAACAGTTTAAAAACCAAAAGTCAAAAGATACAACTAGCAATGGATATCCAAACAACTCGACATCGACTAGAAATAGAGATTGAGAGGTGCAAGAGAAAGTTTGAGAGGATCAGTTTAGTTTTAGTAATTTCAATGTCATGGGTACATTGTTTAGGGATGCTTTTTGAAAAATACTGAGAAATGAAGATGCAATATATGAAGCAATTTTGCATTTTAGTTTGTAAGGAATGTCTGGTAGATTACTTGTAAAGAAGAATTTGAAGAAACACTAGGTTTTAAAGTTAAGCTTGTTGGGATGTTCATTTGCACTATTTTGTGCATTTTCTGGTTCATTTGTTTAATATACTCGATTATCATGTTAGGAGTATGCTTTCCATAATTGTTCAACCATTTTTCTACACAATTTAAATGAACAAATAAATATGGTTTGCAATTCATCTTCAACTTTCAAAATTTATTTTAAAAGATAAACAATGGAAGTTCTATGCAGGTTCCCTCGAGACAATACAATTTGGCAGCCAACCTATTTATTTACACAAGAACCAGGACCACATCAAGAACCTCTACAAGTAATCTGTTTGCAGCAATCCAGAAAAGAAGATGTAATATATGAAGCAACTTTGCATTTTGCATTGATCCCTTCCATCATTAATCAACCAGAAAAATATAATTTAATTACAAACTATGGAGCAACCAGAAAACTAGTCCCTCCCAGAAAATTGCAGTTTCATTACAAAATATGGAGCAACCAGAAAAATGTAGTTTCATTACACTTTTTGGCACAACGAGAAAAATGGAGCAACCAGAAAATTGGTCCCTCCTAGAAAACTATAGTTTCATTACAAAATATAGAGCAACAAGAAAAATGGAGCAAATATACAAAACCAACTAGCTATCTTCCAAAAGCATGGCGTCTTCCATTCACCAAAACTGCATCATTTATGATTATTTCTCAGATCATTATCTTGGTCCAAGAGATGCAATCATCTCCATTGCACCTAAATGAACAAAATGTCACTACTATCATCTAAAAAAAAATCCTCAAAAACTAAATATGATATTTCACGTTGAGACTACCTGCATTATAGGTGCACTCGGTCCAATATGAAGAACCTCTGTAGTGTATACTTGATCTGTTGTGTCCTAAGGGGGGTATAAAAAAAATGTTAAAAGTGAAAACACACTTAAACAAAAAATAATACGAAAATAATATATTTTGAATTACTTGTGAAGGAGGAGTAGTCTATCCAATACCAAAATAATCCATAGTGTATACTTGATAAGGTGTGTACTGTAAGTGCATAAAAAAATTGTTAAATGAACCAACGTGTTAAAAATGTGTGCACCATAATGTAGTTTGAATTACCTATGAGGGAGGAGCAGTCCGTCCAATGCCAAAATAATCCGTAGTTGTCGAAAGAGATGAAAAAAAATTTGGCGCATGTATCCGTGTTTATAAACATAAAAAATCTAGCAATTGTGAACATGAAAAATGTACCTGGGTTTGAGAAGCCTCATGTTGTGTGCCACTCATAATGCATTCATCTGGAGCGTGACTACTCCGTTGTGCATTGGAATGAAGATAATACTTTATCTTCACACGTTTATAATATTTTCTGAACCGTAAATTTAGTATACAACATTAATAAAAAGGAATCTCAACTTTGTCATGGTGTAATTGCCTTCCCGTACTAAATTTCTTAAGACTCTTCTCAACGGGGTGCACTTTTCTCTTAGACAGTGGTCTTCCCTTACTCTGAACTACCAACGGACTAAAAACTTTACTTGTCGTGCCTTCTATGGAAGTAGCTGGATCGACTATGTTGCTAGTATCATGATCAGCGATACCAAGGTACTGTACCTTCAATTGTTCTATTTGGCTAATCAATTTAACACAGCTACTCTCGACCTTTGAAGCATTGGAACATAGTTCATAGAAACAATTGTGGGTCCTATCGTACCTTCGGGCATCGTCGATGCTACTAGTGTTATAACTACTTTTCACGAAAGTGTATTTTCACTTAACATCATTCATCCGCAGATCCAATATGTATTTTGATGGTATTGTATGATTGCCTAGCTGAGTCAAGATACAAAGAGCGTGCCTGCGTAATATGCCCTTAAACTCAAATAACTTACAATTGCATTTAACATCATGGGGATCTTGATCAACTTTGATAGTGAAGTTTGCACGTTTTAACAAGTCATCACCAACTTGAACCTCATCGACAACTACGAACGTATATCTACCACCTTCACATCCCAATTACGAGGTAGTCAAATATAGAAATCCTCGCAAATCCTCTTGCACTTCTTTGAAGTTAGCAATTGTATATGCTTTTTGAAATTGTTTCTTAAGAGGATAGTGACTGGCGTAAGGAATCTTCGTGTTCCATGAATTAAAGTTAGCAATTCTTTCATTCTCTACCTTCCTCCTAAGGGCTGAATCATACTGGTCAACAAATTATTTCAGAGTTGTTCTAGAGTTAATGTAGTCGTAAAAAAATGCATTCATACTTTCACTCCACCGTGTAGTTGACATTCCTACCCAAAATGTGTCTCTAACATAAGCTGGCACCCAAAAATGCCGATTACTATATAGTGATACTAGTCATGCATTCTCATGTAGATCATAGGTATCGAGCATATCACGCCAATGTTCCTTGAATTTATACTCACTGAAAGAGTCATAAATGCACCTATTCTTGATTTCCTCATATCGATGATGTGATCCAAACTTCTCAGGAAACTTTTTTATTATATGCCACAAGCAGAAGCGATGCCTAGACGTTGGAAACACCCTTGCAATTGCAATTTTCGTAACCTTATCTTGGTCTGTGATGATTACATTTGGCAGTTGTTCATATACTTCAATCATGACTCAAACAATTAGTCAAATGTATTTGCATCCTCATTGGATATCAATCTGCACCTGAATATAATTGACTATCCATGGTCAAACCCACAAACAGTGCAAAAGGAATTTTATACGCATTAGTTAGATATGTTGTATCAAATGTAATCACATCCTCGAATGATTCATACATAGCTCAAATCCGGACGTCTGCCCAAAACACATTTTTTAACCGCATCTCATTGTCAACATCTATCTTATAATAAAACTCCGAATTTCTTTTTTGCATATCATGAAAATAGTTACATAAAACTACAGCACCTCCAACCCCAAGGTGAAGTTGTCGTGCTTTGTCAATGTAGTTTAGACACTCATTCTTCCCGAATGGCACATTCTTGTAACCCCCAGTCTCAATAACCATAACCTTGAAATTTTTGGAAAACCTTATTCCTGTCTTATAATTTATTTCAAGCCTCTTAGCCACATAAGCATCAGCCTTTTTAAAGCATCTGAAATATCTTCCCTTTCCCGGACTACAAACATTTGTGATCCAAGGCCTTTCAGATATGGTATATCCACCTTCTTCATTCAGTATCGCATTAATCCTAGCCATACACCCTATCTTCTCTGTTTGTCTTGGTTTCATAACATTGGTAGCCTTACTCTTTGATATGCCTCCTCGCGTACATGCCAAGCAAAACCATTTTACATTCCCATCGTCATCTTGTCTAAAACTCCTTTTGCACACTCCAAACCCCTTCTGCTTACCATACTTCATATAGCAAGATCAAACTTCTTCTATAGATGAAAATCTCATTCCAATCGTAGGTTCTTCAATAGTTTCATCACATTCAATCTCCTTATCAATTCCTACCCCACCACACTCATTACCTGAATGTTCTATGTCGGCATCTACTATCCATCCAACGTTCAAATTGTCTGCAAATTGTTAGCACATTTGAAAACAAGGGAGATGCATTGTATATGAAAGAAAAAGCAAAAAGAAGAAAAAAAATTACTATAATGTAGTCTAAAAAAAAAATCGATAAAGCCCAAAAACAGGTGGGCATAACCTGTAACAATATGATATATCGTTACCATGTATTCTGACCTTAACTATGCACTTCAGCAAAAGAAAAAAGACAAAGCATATAACACTATCATTATCTAATCACAATATTCCATTATCTTATATTCAATATTCTTTTTGCTTTTTGCTTTTCATAGACTCCAAGTGGGCCATATTTGAAGCATATATCATACATGTATAAAAATTACAGTCTGTCGGTCAAATAGACAACAATCCCCTACTAAACTCCCATGGACAAAGGCTTAAAAGGAACCAATTCATCCAAAAAAGAGGATCTTTCACAACATCTAACTTCCACAACTGTGCCACACATCTTTATCTTAAATTAGATACAAAAATAGAGTTTGCAATTGGTAAATTTAAAGGATTGAGGATGTCTGTATCCAATTCAAATTGAAGCAAAGTTAGATGTGAAAGACAGGTATGAAACATGGATTAACCAAAAGCAACATTATATCAAAATAGCTTCAAGACATTATCCTATGTGAAGAGAAGAGAAGAGAAGAGAATAAATAGGGGAGGAGAGAAGGGAGCACAACTATACCAACCAAGAAAAAAGAGACCTACAAGAAAACTCTCCATCAACAATACATGGTAACTTATATAAAAATGGTCTGGTCACCTTTTTATGGATCTTATAGGTCAAAACTCTATTCGATTCGAGGAAGAGGGAAAAAAATATACCTCTCGAATTGGAGGTCGGATGGTGCCAGAAATAGATCTCTTTTGCCGCGCTGACTGGATGTCGGTGCCAAACAGAGGGAAATGAGGGGCTGGCTTCAAGGTTTGGGAGGTTGGGGGGTTGGGGGTTTTTGGATCTGAAGAGGGAAATAAATGATGGAAATGAGGAAAATGCTGTTTCCATTTCCCTTTTCTTCTTCTTAATTTTAAATTAGAAAAAGTCACTATGTCATGCCATGTCAAGCAGCATCTGCAAGAGGGAGCAATGGTTGGTGGCTGTAGAGCAACTCTTTATAAATTGGCCATTAATCCATTGCCGTGTAGTTTTCTATCTCGAAGATTCTTTTAAGGCATAATTACATTAATACCCCTAATTTTATAAGTCCTGGCAAGATGTTTTCCGGCATGTTTTCCGTTTATGTTATATTGGGATTGGCTTTATTTTATTTCAGAACTATTATGTTATTAGAAGTTGGATTTCGCTTAATATTTTAAGTTGGGCTTAGTTTTAATTAAATAATTATGTTAACCCATAAATCTATGTTTTAAAGAAAATAATAGGAAATTATTTACATTATTCAATATTACTTTTTATAATTAGATTTTAGTAAATGGTTTAATTATATAATAAGTCTATTTTATGAATCCATTTTTCACTGTTATTTAATACATTTAAACACAGTACGATTTTCTACTAAATTATAAAATTTTATTAGTATTAAATTATTATTAGATTATAATAGTAGTTTAACCAAAATTTGAATTTTAAATATGATTCAGTTTAATTATCAAAACAAATTTTCGTTGTTATTTTGTCAGATTTGATAAAATTATTATATTATAGATATAACTAGAAAATAAAAAAATATGGTAAGAATATTTAAATGATATTAGTATTTATTAGATTTCTTGTAAGATTGAATAATTATGTTAATTGTAAGAAAGTAAACCTATTTTAGAATCGAGGTTTTCACGACTTATTTTAATAGAATTGAATACAACCCAAGTATTCTACTAGATTATAATTTGAAAGTGAAAATATGTTATTAGTAATTAAATAATTTATGATATCAACATTCATTGATTTTCATATTAAACAGAATATTTATTTGATTATTTTGTATGAATTTAATTAATAGGGATATTAGGACATATTTTCTAGATAGATTTAGTGATGTTTAATACTTGTACAGGTGATGAGCTGCGAAATGAAATTTGGGAAGTAATGCAAGGAAGTAACTTGATCATAAATTAAGATCATCACATGTCAGTCTAGATAAATTATCATTAAAATCAGTTCTTTGATAACTACTTTTTACGTACCATGCATGTCATGATATATGCGAACATGTCATCTTGCATAGCACACACTCATGTCATTCCGCATCATATTCAGATTCAACAATTATAATTATGTACATATTATTTCATGCATCTCAATTCGCATAAGACATGTAGGCTTTATTAAGTTCAAGTGCAAGATAAAATCATATCAATTTAATTAAATGGTCATTTAGATGCATGGTACCAATGCAGATTCAGGGTGAATGTGCAAGCCACGGACTGAAGTGTGGTCTACCATAGTATGCCAAAATACAAACTCAGCAGCTCCCCTTGTGGCTGCAGGATGTGAGGACGGTGCACAAACTTACACACAGGGTTAAGTGTGTTGGCTAGTCAGATCAATCAGATAAGTCAGACCAGTCACTTAATTTAGATAAATCAAGACATATCATGCATAACATAGACATCAATATGATCAGTCACGATTTTAAGCTCTCAGCATGAAACTTTTTATGAAAATCTTACGTTTATTATGTACGTTCTGATGAGTTTCTTACTAAGTTTTCAACTCATTTTAGTTTTATTTCATATTTTTAACAATTCAAGTGAGGATGATGATCAATACGAGTAGACGGGCCAAGTTTAGAAGGAGTAGACTATGAACTTAGTGACTTTATTATGTTACTGTCTTTTTCATTTTAGTTGGTTAGGGAATTATGGTTATGTTTTGTTTAAGACATGTTTTATTTTATCAACTCCTTTATGTGATAAACAATGTTTTATTTAAACATGCAAGTCTCTTGCCTGACTATATTTAGGTGAACACGTGACGTCCCTAGTCTACGGGAAGAGGGGTGTTATAGAACGAACTTTCAAAATTTGTAGTTGCACAAAGGATCGGAAGGTGTTGTATAGGGGTGTTCATCCGGGTTCCAATCCGGGAACCCGGATACACCCGACTTTCAAACTTGAGCCGGAACCCAGATCGGGTTGGTCTCGGTCAGACCCGGGCTGGAACCCGAGTGAATTCGGGTTGAACCAGGATTTTTTTTTTTTTAATTACAAAAGCTTTTTTTATTATTAATTGAACTTCAAATATTTTGTCTCCATTTAGGATTTCAAATCATATTCTCAATAGAAAACCAATATAAATCTCTTTTAGTCTTACTTCTTAATACAACATAAGCCTATAAATAATTAATTAACTTTTTAACTAAATGCATGTAAAAATAAAAAAAAATCAATATTCATCATGTAAAATGCATGCAACATACAAGATGTAATCAACTACATATTACATTGTTTGAACTAACTTGCTAAGAATGTTACAAAATAAATACATTGCTTTAATCAAACTCTAATACACAACTAATTATTTGCAAAAAATCAGAATTTTTTCCAGCAATTAGCTCTTCTTCCAACAATCACAGGATAATGGTTTTGACAAGCTCTCTTGGCTGAATCAGAAACTAGTATTTGATGCTGTTGCACACCATATGGGAAAGGAGCATTTGTTACAACCTATACAAACTAGAAGCAATATAATAGGTGTACATAAACTTGACAAAAATAAAACTCTAAAAAACTGGGTTTGATATGATTAGATGTTCTTGGTGGTCTACAACTTGCCTCTCTAGAATCTTTAGTATACAAGCTATGCATGCGATCAAACCCTAGAAGAAATGCCAGTATACATGATTTCTAGTTGAGGGATTTAACTCAATTAGAAATCTGGACCAACTTTCAAACAACACAATCTTCATGAGTTTGCAAGTAGTAAAAATGTATGCACTTTATTCTCAGAATTGCTACTAAAACTCCTCATGCATAAACCAGGGCTTGTGCTGTCATTTATTCTGTCAATCTACATCTTGCAATCATCACAACCATGGCAAACCTTAAGTCACTCACCTATTTATCAACTATGAACATAAGGCATTAAATTTGGGCTATCCTATAAAGATGTTGTATTAGCATATTGTAGTGTTAATGTGATTATTATTATTATTCTTATTTTCAATTTTCTCAAGAATGAGATTTTCTATTCTTTCCAGGTTTGTAAGGGAAACTGTTGCAGAAAGTAGCTTGCCCGGAGGAGAAGTGGCAAAGGTTGAATAATGTGAACCCTAAAAAGTGCCGATACAACATCCATAAGTGCAAATTAATCATAAAGGCATTTGTTGAGAAAGAAGAAAGCACTTACTCTAAATTTTTTTCAGCATGAATGGGAAGAGAGATTCACAGCAGCCTCTATTGAAGATGAAACTAGATGATCATCTAAAAAAATATTAAAAATGAGTTAGATAGATAATAAACCGAGATAGATAGATATTAAAAAAATATTTCAAGTTTCAAACTTACCTTCAAGGTCCATCGACTATACGTATTCTTCCAACTTCCATAATGTCGACAGGTTTGGTCCTTAACCAATTTTGAGTGCAAATGAGGGCTTTGTCAGTCTCTAGAGACAATGAACTCCTAAAGGATCCAAGATGTATCCTCCAGTACTAAATGCAGACTTCGAGGCAACAATGGAAATGAGGGTGGTTAACACATCATGTGCTACCTCAGAAAGGATAGGATAATTGGTGGCATTAACTCTCCACCAATCCAAAATATCAAAATTAGGTGATTTTTGTGCACACCCCTCCGACAAATACCGATCTAATTCTGATCTAAACTCCATAAACCCTTGCTCCTGAAGGTATTTCTCTAACTTGATATCAAATTTAGTCGAGATAGTAGTAGAAGTAGAAGTAGTGTTTGGCCTCCCTTAAGCCACATTAGACCTCCCCCACTACCCACACGAAATTTGTTATACTGCTCAATCAAGCAGCTTAACAAGAGTTTAACCTTGGCCTCTATCCTATTTGCCAACTCATCCCCTTTGCACTGATTCAACCAAAACTTCATTGTTATCATTTTATATCGTGGATCAAGCACAAAAGCAACATATATCATCAAGTTGAACCTATCTGTGTTACCCCAATACTTTTCATACTTACTTTTCATATTTATGCCCATGGTGCTAGTGATAATATCATGACTATTGCACATATCATTTAATGTATCTTCAATTGTGTAGAGTTCTTGGAAGTATACATTAGCCGTCACATACAAAGAACCAGAAATGTTCAATGTAACATCATAAAATATTTCCAGCAACTCTACAAAAATATGTGCTTTTTTCCAATCATCAACAGTGGAGTTCACAAATTCACTATCCACACACATATAATAGTGGTCAAAGGCTTGTTTTTATTTTTCAGCGGTACTCAACATCAAATATGTGGAGTTCCATCTAGTAGGAACATACAAACAAATCATCATCCTACTAATATTTTCCTTTATCGCACAAGTCTTGAACTTGGCAAACCTCGATGGTGAAGATTTCACATATCTGACAGCATCTCTAATCTTTGTTACAAACTCATAAACATCTCTCAAACCGTCTATAACAATCAAATTCAATATTTGGGTAGCACACCACATGTGAAGAAACTCACCACCCAATATGGTACAATCACTATCCTTTATTCTCCTCCTCATGTAATCAACAACAACATCATTAGAGGAGGCGTTATCAACTGTGATGGTTAAGATCTTAATCTCCCAATCATGCAACCCCAATTCTAACACCCTCCCAATAGTTTCGCCCCTATGGTTGGGAATTTGGCAAAACTTTATTATTTTTTAGTACAATTTCCAGTTGCAATCAATAAAATGTGTAGTAATGAATATGTAGTTCATATTTTACACCGATGTCCAGGTATCAGTGGTTAGAGAGATTCTTTTACCATCCAACAATTTTTTTAGCTGTATATTCTCTTCGTTATACAATTTAATACAATCTTTTTTAAAGTGATTCGGGATGGTAAAGTAAATTAAGACTCTAAATCAGCCACAAACTCAACAAACCCTTCGTTCTCCACAAGCCTAAAAGACAGTTCACACCTAATAAAAAACTTAACGGTTGACACCCTAAGTTTTTCTGCATCATATTTCATTAGACTTTGTGGGCTACACACTCTTCCCTCTGCATCCCTCTTAACACTAGATGATTGACTTTTTTCAACTCCTTTAAATATAAGAGGCGAAGTTTTACATGCATTCTAGAGGTGGTGTGTATTATAGATGAAGTATCATTCTTGTAGTGGCAACTGTATAGCTTAGCGCAATAATTGTACTGAGCTTTTGAGTTATCATGGTCAATAGGTTGTACTTTAGTAAAGTGTTCCCAAACCACCGATTGGTTACTAGGTTTTTTTTTTTTTTTTTTATTGCTTGGGCAAAGGTGGGATGGAATGGGTAGACTGTTGTGTATTTGCGGTTGAAAGGGTTGGAAGACTCCTATGCTCCTCCACATCCACTAGAATAGACGAGGAGTCACCACCAATCCCTTGGGTTGTACCGATATTACAACTCACAGAATCTTCTTCCATCTGTTATTGAGTAATAAAAACCACCAAAAACAATATAATAAGTAATCAAACACTAATAACCAAATATAACAGAACCTACAAATCATCAAACGCCTATCTGACCATAACACCAAACAACCATACAAATTCAGCATCCAGACTGTCAAACAATGCTCTCATTATGCTAACCATACTCACAATCTACAGATCAAAATCTGCTTCCCAACCCAATCCAACCCAACATGGATACCCACCCCAGACCACAACTACAAGTCTACAAGCATCAAGCAGAAATCCAGTTTATATATGAAGAGCCCCTCTTTTGCCATGATAGTGCTATATATATTATGCTGCATTATTAAAACTTGGGCAAAAAAAAGATATGCATTGGAGTGGAATTTTGCATTTCACTTTCATAGGCTTAGGCAATACAATTAATTGCAAACACTCATGATCATCATCATATCTAACTTCATGTACCCTTTGCTTTTCTTATAAAAAAATAGATCCAAATCTCTTTGCCAGATCTGTTTGTCCCCATAAAGGCTCTAGATAATTGCCATTTCAAAGGCCATAAAAAGAAATCGACAAAGTGCCATCACTTCCCTGCATAAAAATATCTTTCCAGTTTATATACAGATTCATATATATATATATTCATATATATATATAGATACATACTCATGATATGGAGGTCCAGAAATCCAATGGAGGTCCAGTACTCTACTCAACAACAAATAAAAGATAGACAAAACAACACAAATCCAAAAGGAAAAGCAGAGGCTTAGAGCCCACAAGCCACAGAAACCAAAACCCATTAACTCCAACTATCAACCAATACAAAATCCATAAACAACCAAAACCATTATCAACCAATTGATTACCCCACCCATTCCTCACGCAAGGAATCATAGTTATAGGGAGAGAGAGAGAGAAAGAGAGAGAGAGTACCTAAACAAGTGAACAAAGCCCTAGAGGGAAAGGCAGACGGTGACAGAGATGTAGCGACGGAGATGCAGCGACGACGAGCAGTGACGGTGATGGGATCACTACTCACGGGGTCACGATGATGGAGGCAGGGACTTAGGGTTTCTTAGTTTTCTCTAGCCGCAGCGTAACGAGACAGACATAGAGAGAGAGAGAGAGAGAGACACTGGGGGGAGGGGGAAGTGTATAACCGGTATCAAAACGGTGTCTTTTTTATACCGATTTTTTTTTTTTTTAAAAAAAAAAAAAGATCTGGGTACCAAGTTTCAAACCTGTACCTGGACCGGGTTGGTCCAAGCTTTTCAACCCAAGTTCCGGGCTGAAACCCGGAACCCGATTTTTTGGTTCCGAACTGGGCTGGGAAAAAACTTAGCCCGGATGAACAACTCTAGTATTGTATGCGAGTTACTTATTAGAACGAGAAACGACAATTTGGTGGAGTGCCAAGAGGGAGTTGCTTGTCATGGAAGGGGATCCATGGACGCCATTACTTGGGAAAGGTTTAAGGACTCTTCACCTCAATGAAGGAATTAAGGGAGCCATACTTCAATAAACTAAAAGACCAACAGAGGAAGCACCCAAAGTTGTTGGAGATTTTGGCATATGGTGAGAAAAGCAAAGGATCCCTTTCATTTTAGTCTGGTCGAATGAAGAACCTTATTTTATAAAGCATGAAGAGTGGTTCCTACAGGTTTGGAAATTAAGGGAAGGATACTCATAAAAGCCCCTTCATTGCCATATTCGATACACTAGGGAAGCAAGAAGACGTAATGAGATCTAAAGAAAAATTTTTTGTAGGAAGGAATAAGGCGGGACATCGCCCACTTCATTGAAAGGTGCATCCTGTGTAGCAGGTGGGAGTCGAACATCAAAGATATGTCGAGAGTTTACAACCCTTACCAATCCCAGAATAGACATGGGATGATATAGCTATGGACTTTGTGGTCGGGTTACATAGATTGAGCAAGAGCGCCCATTTTCTTCCAGTCACTACTACAAATGTTTCAGGGAAGTTAACTCAATTGTACATTAAACAGATAGTTAGGCTTCATGGTGTGCCTAAAACCATAGTGTTAAATCAGGACTCAAGATTTACTTCCCACTTCTGGAAAAGTTTACAAACAACAATGGGCACTAAGTTAAGGTTTAGTGGTGCATACCATTCTCACACCGATGGACAGTTGGAAAGGACAATCCAGACATTGGAAGATATGTTAAGAGCTTTTATATTGGATTTAAAGGGCTCGTAAGAGAACCATTTCCCACTTATTGAATTTGTCTACAACAACAATTTATTGGACATCCATCCATATGGCCCTATACAAAGCCTTGTAGGGAATGAATTGTAGGTCACCTTTATGTAGAGATAAAATTGGAGAAGATAAGCTCATAGGGCCGGAGATAATACGAGACATGAGAGAGAAAATTAAGCTTGTACAAGAGAGAATGGTGATGACTCAAAGTAGGCAGAAGAGCTATACTCATAAAAGGCGAACTGAATTGACTTTCGAGGAAGATGATTTTGTACCTTAAGGTGTCGCTTATAAAAGGAGTGAGGAAGTTTGGGCTGAAAGGAAAGCTGAGCTCAAGATATGTTGGGCCCTGTCAACTATTGGAAAGCATAGGCCTAGTGGCATACATAGTGGCGCTACTAAGAGAATATGAAGGGGTGCATGACGTATTTCATGTCTCCTCATTAAGAAAGAGCTTTAGGAACCAACAACACCGAATAGTTAGTCTAAATCAGGTTCAATTGCAACCAAATCTCATGTATTAGGCAAAGACCAATAGAAATCATAGACTAGAAAGAATAAAGGTTACGGTCAAAAACCGTACCATTGGTGAAAGTGTAATGGGAAAGCCCAGGGAACGAGACGTTCAATTGGAAAAGCGAGAAGGTCACGCGATAACAGTTCCCCTACTTATTCAAGCTGCAGTAACTGAACCAAAATGCATTTAGTAAGGATAATTTGATCATTTCGAAGGTAGGGATGCGACTATAAATAACCTTCAAACTCCCAATTCCAGTAGAAACTCTTAGAACTTCCAAACATTTAGCATGATGCGAGAGAAGAAGACCTTGAGAAAGGTAGCCATATCACTGAAAATAATTTGACAATTTATGGAAAAATAGTGTAAGGCAGCAAGGTTGAAGGAACATCAATGAGACGAGTAGGAATGTCAATGGAATGAAGAGGATCACCAAAGGGGTAGGGCCTTGATGCATGAAATGTTGACTCACAATGATGATGCTGTGAGACAACAAGGTGGAAAACAGATGATCCAAGAACGTGACTCTCAAGAGGAGGGCAGAGGTGAGGTCTCATCAGGGGTGTAACCGGTCCAGTTCTGTCTAGTTTTTAGACATATTTAAGAACCAAACATGTATATACTGATTTTGAGATTTGAAGAACCAATACTGCGTTGGTTAAACCTCTAAACTAATACTTCCGATTTTATCGATTTGGTCCGATTTTAGTATATATATTATAGTATATAATAATATAGTGATAATATATTGTAGTATATTATAATATATATTATAATTATATTATAGACTATTGTGATATAGCATTAGTATAACTACTACTACTATAGACTATAGTGATAATATATAGTTATTTATATAGGATTGTAAATTTTAATGTTATATTAATTAGTAATTTATCATGTAATACAAAATTATTTTATATATAATTATAAATAAAAATTATATATAACAGAAAAACTATTTTATACAATATAAAAAATTAAAAAATATATATATATATATAAACCAGTCCGGTTCGGTGTTAGATAAAGAAAAACCTGAACTAGATCAATTTCAATCGGTTTTGAGAAAAATGGAGCTGGTACCGGACCAAACCCACTGATTCAGTATGGTTTATTGGTTCACCGGTTTTGTTTCACCCCTAGGTCTCACCGATGTCTCTTAAGGCCAAATATGGTGGGGGAGCTAAAACGCAAGAGAGTAGCAGGGGCGAGTGTTATGGAAGCGGTGAACAAAGAATATTAAGGGAGGAAACCCTGGATCTAGTGGTAGGTGTTGAGGGTCGAAGGGTGGATAAAAGATTGAGTGTGCTACCACCTTGACCAGCATCGACAGAGACAGATTAAGAACACCCCGCCTCAAGCACATTCCTTGCAATTCCATAGTGAGGGATAGTCTTCGCAAAATTTCGAGGACAAAGCTTTCTATTAAGGAGGGGAAGGATGTGCAAACCGTGCTGAATTGAGAGAAGAGATCCCCTCCCTCAGGCAAAATATTGGTGAAAAGGAGTCAGCTGGGTAGGCAACAAGCAACCAGTCAAAAAGTAAGGTGAGCAGCATGTTGTAGAGATCCTGAAAGCTGTGGGACATCACAAGGCAACGAAGTATGGTTCCCTAGACCCCAGGCGAGCAAATGATGTGCTAATTGGCAAGCAACAAGCAAGGACAAACTTGATGTAGACATGGGAGCTCTCCGAGATAACACAGAGGTGCTCAGAGGGTTGTAGGTGTTGTACCTAAAGGCCCATACTCCGTCAGAGACGTCACATATAAAGTAAGCTTACGAAAGAAAAATTACAGACCCCTGCAAGCCATATCGCCTGATATTAGAGGTATGATTTAGCGCCATGTGGGAGATTCTTACTATGGAAAGGACTGTAAGATTGGACCCAAGGCAAGCTATAGGAATGTGCATGCCTTGTCCCATCAAACATTTGGTCTACCATTCTTCGGTTCAGAGGGCAAATGGATGGTGGGGATTGAAGGTCTCTCATTCAAGTATATCAGGAGTCAGAAGAAAGTCAAGACTGTGACTAATAGTACCACCGTATAATAAGGCCTTGGACAGGATTCAACATCTCACTTTCGAGATCGTAAAGTATTTACTCTTTCTTCTTGTTAGAGTCGTTGAGAAAGTGTGGCGCTCCTAGCCCCCACTTGAGATTGAACGGTGACTAAAATGCTAGGATATGCAACACAAGACTACATACCTCTTGTACATGATAGATAAGATGTAATGCACCTATGTATACTAGTAGTATGCAATAAATAACGTAGCGGAAAATGTAAAGTTCGTATAAGGCTAGGCAACGCCTAAAGTAATTGCTTCGGCACATGGTACCGTATGACTAAACATAACCCAAATATTGTCTTTAACATAACATACTTTTCAAAAGTACCAGATAAAATATATGTTCATTCTCTCCCAAAACATGAGTACCAAAAACGGTTTTCCAAAATGAAAGGGACCAATCACAAAAATGCCTTAAATCATGAGATAAGGAACTTCACTAGCACTACGGTCCCTTCGCTAGTGAGACTCAAGAAAATACCCCTAGTCCACAGGGGCTCAGGTTGTAGAAGTCCCAAACTAGTGACAACTTCTTTGGCTTCTATTTAGGAATCTTTTGCTTGACCCAGGTATCTGGTTACAAAATCCAAGTGGTCCTTGATCGTAAATGCTCTTTCGGTCTCGGTGTCATTTCCATTCTTATTGAGTGCATCCAAAAGGTCTCTAAGGCATTGGGCTATGCCTTTCAAAAGAGCGGCCATAAAGTCATTGTGGGTCTCTACGGTGAATTTTTCCTCTATTAGATCGTTAATCAAGTCCATGGTCTTTGGGTACCTGTAATAGCTTCTACCATTCCGGGTGGGGAATGATAGTGGAAACTAGCACAATGAGATTTCGAAAAATCTCAACAAGTAAACATAAAACATACAAGAGTTAATATAAGCATACAAATGACAAATCATAGAATGCATGCATGAACATGTACTTGACATTTGACATGATCAAAAACTTGACTTATGCACTTGACCTTTTTTGAAAGACATGTAACTGAGATCTTTAGACTTTTCAAAAAAATATCTTTGACATAATTTTTCATGTTGATCTTTAAACATTCATATCATATCATACTATATCATATCATATCACGTGATTCATATCATGTGAACTCATTGCCTTATTCTTATAACACATGGTGGATACAACACAACTCTCCTAAGCACCGCGTGTTCCTACTAGTTACCGCACCACTAAAGATTCGTACATCATGGTGAATATGTCTTATTCATATTTATTATAATATGACGGTATTTCATTGAGTTATTTTCCTTAGTCATGGCACCCATTAGCATTAGGTGTTGCCTTGCTCCGACATCCTTTCCAAAAAGATCCATTCGAGGTACGTCGATGATTCTTTATTGACCCAGGGGTTACCACTCTATTCTTAAACACTCCAGAGTAGGCAGAGGAGTTCCACCAGGATATTCCCCATCCTAACATTTGGGGTCGTGATAAAATATTTACAGACACTTTTGAAGAAATCATTTACTTAAATGCATGTGATATGAGATTATGACATGCTCTTTCTTACACTTGACATATGACGTATAAGATGTCGTGCATGCAATATTCAAGTGTAACACATTTGAATCATGGCATGGTAACATATAAGTATGACATAGTTCAACATCAAAACACTTAATCCAAACATATACAAACATGCTATGGCCAAAACTTATAGGGTTCATTAGCATGAAAAATGAACTACAATGGACTATATAGATCATGGCAAAAATCATCACAAAATCCAAAACATGAAAGCATAGTAAATCATCACCAAAGCCGAAACCCTAATCTTTTCAAATCATGGTGTAACATCATGTAAACCGAAGCATATAATCATGGCATGTTCTTGTACATTTACAACAAGATACTTATTTCACAAAGTCACTAAATAACAAACATACATACTATCAAATAAGATGAAAGATTCACACAAGTATATACATATGTTTACCAAAAATAGGTTGAGGGTTTACTTACAAAAGTCCTTCAAAGAAAAAGCTAGCAGGCTGTAATGGATGATACAACTTGTTAGAACAAGGGTTAAACCCTAATCCGTGTGTGCGTGTGTCAAAGAATAGATAGGGCTGGTCATTTTGCCCAATGTGACCCTTTCCAACATTCGGTCCATAAGTTTCTAGAAGATGAAACCCTTGAGTTTACTTAACCCTCGCTAGGTCATGAATTTGTAATAGATGTGCAAGTGATATAGCTGATTGGTTTGAGGATTTAGGTCCTCAAACTTTTGGTCTCCTTTCTTTGGAAATCTTAGGTCATTTCAAAGATGAAATAACCCATTAAAACTGTGTGAGTGTGTTCTTCGGAATCTCAAACACTGTTTGAAATATCGTACCATACCGGCCAGTACGACCAGTATATGCCGTACCGACCACTGGTCCGATACAGGTATTATATATATTTCATACCGATCCAAATACCGGCTGTACCGGCCTATATTTCGGCCTGTACCGGCCTATATTTCGGCCTATACCGGCCAATATTTCGGCCCGTACCGGTCGATATTTTGGCCTTTAATTGGTTTTTTTCATTTTTTTAAACTACAAGCTCATTTTTTGACCTCCAACTCAGACTAACTATTTATAATATATATGAATTTATATATAATTTATTCATATATAGACTATTATTTTAGAATATAATTTTTATATATATATAATTTATTTATATATTGACTATCCCAAAACGGTACATGAAACGGTATCGGTATTGAAATATTTCGTTACAGTGCCTTGATCGGTACGGTGTCCGGTACGGTATTCAAAACTTTGATCTCAAATTCACTTTGAGATCTCCTATACCTTGGAATAGGCGTGTGTGTGATTGAGAGAAGAGAGGAAATTGAAGTGTAACGTTCTTACCGTGGAATCTCTCTTAATCCGTGGCCTTCCCTTGAGTGTATGGTCATTGCTTTGTTGGAAGGAAAGTGTGGGAAAATAGTGTTTGGACTTGGAGTGTCCTCTAAATGGTGTGAGAGAGAGATGGAGTAGAGAGAATGCCTTAGAAATCTGAAAATGAGCAAGAAGAAAAGAGGTGGTAGTACGACATAAGGTCTTTATATAGTCTACCTCTTTGAAGCTGATTGGTCAAACACGAGCCAATGCATAAAGGACATATGGCGTGATTCTCCATTTTCTTCCCTTGGCTGAAACCCTAATGCCCTCTAAACTCCCTCCCAATGTCAATGTTGAATAAACCCCATGTGCATTTGTGTACTTTTCCTTATCGCCTCTTCATCTTCCCAAGAAAGTGGGTGTTGCATGCATGCCAAGTGGCATTGACGTGTGGAGTCCCTCACGGTGCCGCCCCCTTCTCTCATTTCCCCATGAGGATCTTTCCTCTTCTCCATGGTGTCCCTTACTCTTTCCCATGCGTGACCCATACTCTCCCCCAAGTAAGAACCTTCTTCTTCCTATACTCATTCCCTAGGTGACTATCTCCTTTCCTTATGCCTCTTAGAAACTCTAAACATGACATGTGGCACATGATTGGATGTAGTGGCCGATACCCTAGGGTCACAATGGTAATTTTGTGTGATACTTCTTCTAGAACCATTCATTCTCCAATGCATGAGTGACAATTGGCACTGACTTTGAAAATTCTTGTGAGAACCCGGACTTTGCTATGTCCCTGTTCCTATTTTTATTTGGAGAATTCTTTCAGTCCTTAGAAGATTCTAGGTGTTGGAGGAAAAACCTTAGAGTATATTGTAAATTTGGATCCTAAGAGTTCTAACAATAGGAAGTCCATAAGAGGTAGGTGAAGGAAAGAGCCAGACAAGGCCCATGTAATTTTCAGCCAACAAGGGTAGCATTAAGGCTTAGAAGCCCAAAGTGATTTCTAAAGGGAGATTTAGGTGCCACATGGCACAAAAAGGTCCATTTACTCTTTTCTAGAGAGAAACCTAGGGAAGAGGCAAGAAGTGACACTTGTCCAGCATGCATAAGGTTCTAGAAGGTGTGAGTGGAGGATGATGTCACCAAATTAGGGCTTACACGCCTACATGTGAGGCCCTTTTCGGTGAGTGACACTTGACAAGCATGCAAAATGCTTGTGCAGTTCCAAGAGGATCTTACTTGGGAAGAGAGAAATGCATGTTCTAGAAGAATGTTGGAAGAGCAAAGCAAGAGAGAGAGGGGGTGACGACAACCACATGGGGGAGACTCAAAGTCATCTTGGGAAGACAAAGAGTCACTAGAAGTGAACTAGTGTTTTGGCAAGGGCGAGAGACACACACACCCTTTTTGCCACATGACAACCATGCACAAAAGTATGATTTCAAGAAAGATTAGGGTTTTTTTTGTTTTACTTTTGAGCCACCAAGTGCATTGTATCTAGACAAGTGGAGAAGGGCAAAATTGAAAGGTGAGGCAAGAGAGGGTTTCAGATTTTGAGAGCCACATGCCACCCACACAAGACAACTTTTGGACTTCCCATGCAATCCTATCGATGGGGAAAGGGAAGAGTCTTTTTGCCAACTGGCATCCATGCAAAGGCTCTAGGATATTTCTAGACGGAAGGAGAGCTCTCTATAAAAGGGCATGGCCGAAATTCATGGAGGCCCTTTTTCTCAAGTTTTCAACTTTCCTTCTAAGGGGTTTTTGCACTCACCATTTCTTTCCAAGTTTTTACACTTTCTCACCAACCAAACACCACCATTTCTCTCCACTATTTTGAGAATCACAAGGATTTCTCCTACAACATTCGAGAGGGAGGAGCACACGAGGAGGTAAGAACCATTTCATCATTTCATGCACACGGCCAAGAGGGAAAAACAACACTAAGTTTCGGATTTAGGGTTTTTCTACACACTCTCACTTTAGAAACTAGGATTTTTTCTTCAAGAAGAGGAAGAACCTGAAAATATCTTAGGTTTCAAGATCTTGAACACAAAGCATAGAGGTATTGAAGGCCACGACCACCACTTGGAAGAAGGATAGGGTTTTTTAACCCCAAGAGTTTTAGACTCTAGGGTTTCTCATGAAAAAATATTTTTTTGAAAACCCTAGATACACATACACGACCACTCTTATTTCGAGATTAGTGTTTCTCTAGTTTTTTTCTAATATGTCTTATATGTATTTTTCAGATTTTTACTATTTTATACTTTGGATTTTTTGTAAGTAAACTTGCAACTTACTTTGGATGGCACTTTTATATATATTTTGTGAACTTTTTTTGTTTTTCATTGATTGAATCTTGTTATATCGTGGTATGTATATTTGGCTTTCATATGAATATGAGATACCATGTTTTTATGATGGTTTCATGTAGTGTATTTTGAATATGCCATACATGCTTGTTTTGATCTATGAATGTGTAAAAGCATGAGAATATTGTTGTGATGATGTAAATTCATGATTGGAGCACTTGGATGTTTCGACCATGGCCATATTAAGGGAATCCAAATCTGTTTTGGGTTTGGATGAGTGTGATTCAAGTATGTTTACATGTATTCATCATATGATTGCATGTTATAATATTTTCAAGCCATACTGTGAAATACACATTGTGAATTGGATCATACATGTTTCGGGTTGTACATATTTGCATGAATATGGTAAAATGTAACGTCATGTGTTCACGCCACATGCATGTAAGTCCATGTTTTCAAAAGAAATAGTCAAAAGCATGTTTTATCACAACTCCAAGTGCTAAGGCGGGAAAATACCCAAGTGGAACTCTCTATCCACTCTGGAGTGTTTAAACTCAAGTGGAGACCCCTGAGTCGACGAAGTCCAATCGAAGGGCCTCGAATGGTTCCTTAAGGAAAGGATATAGGAGCAAGGTTGCACCTAAAACTAGTGGGTGCCATACTGTGAAAGTGAAATAAGCGAACTGCCGTAAAAATAATATGTTTATGTCATGACGTAGTCATCTAAATCAAGTGGATCGTTGGTTGATGTGGTAACTAGCGGGGAACACACAGTGCATAGGGGAACCGCAAGGTATCCATTCATATGAATCATGAAATGAACAAGACATTTGAGCTCTATGTTATGATATGATACGACATGCCATGATATTTTATGATATGCCATGATATGTTACGATGTGATTTGATCACAATATGAAAATGTTATGAAATGATAAGAATGGCATGATATGTTATCATATGAAAAGTATGTCATGATATGATAAGAACAAGAACTCAAGCTCAAATCTTATGAATGCGTGTTAAGAAGTCTAAAAGATGAAATGATGTTTTATGAAAAGTCTATGTTGCATATGTCAAGGTTTTTACGGCAAAGTTCATGTCCATACATTTATTCATGAATTGCATTTAATTGTGATTTACTTGTATATGTCTGTGATAACTGTTGTATGTTGACTGTTTACTTGCTGACATTTCTTGAAATCTCACTATGGTAGTTTCCACTACCATTCTCTAGTCGGAATGGTAGAAGTTGTAACAGGTTTAGATGATGAAACACAAAAGGACCAAGGTACCCCTACCACTAAGGAGATGCCCAATGACTACTGAGAGCTCGTCAGGGCCCTCTCTTTTGGATAGGATAGAGAATGATGATCAACTCTTCTTTGAGGCCTTACAGTTTATAGATGAGGCGAATAGATAGAAGAATAGGGATAAGGATCGCTTTTTGAAAAAGAGGAAGAAGCCGGACTAGAAAAAGAAAAGAAGTGGAAGGGGACCAGGGGAGTAGTAGTAGTAGTAGAAAAGAAAAGATAATGAATTATGAGTTTTTGTGAAACAGTATTTTGATGGTCCCTTTGTTTTGGGGAAATGGTTTTAAAACAATTATCTATTTTGGAAAAGTACAATTATGGAAGTTTCAAACCTTTGGGATTTTATATTCGGTACCATGTTTATTTATTGCCACCGTCTTTAAGTGGTTAATTATCTATTGTGAATTATTGCATACTGCTAGATTATAGGTGCATTACATCTTAGTTGTCATGTACGAGGGTTATGTAGCCTTGAGTTACATGTTCAGACACTTCAATCACCGTTCAATCCCAAGCGGGGATTAGGGTGTCACAAAGAGTGGGTATGTGGCTAAGGGATCCGAAAGCCTTTTGGTGGTCCCCATGAAATCCATAGGAAAAATCAACCCTTTTAGTCTTCCCATGTGCCACTTCCTTATGCAAGATCTCTTGGAACTAACTAAATTCACAAGTGGCGAGTGAATGGGTTCTTGGTGAGTGTGGGGTTTGTTGGCTGAGTGGCACTTGGTCTCTCCTAGGTGAATTTCATGATTCCCTTCTGGAAGCTTTCATGCATGAGTGACATGTGGCAAGTCCAATGGCTTGTCACTAGGATGGGCGTGCAAGCCTTTTGGGTTCCCAAACCCTAAGCTTCTCTCCCCCTTAGCCCACTATCATGTCCAGATTCATGGACTACGCATGCGTGACAAGTGGCACAAGCCACATGGTGTGGTGCGTGACCTATGGTCCTTTGGGCCTTTTCGGGCTTAAGCCCACCTAATTGGCTGAAATCCAAGGGCTTAGATGGCTCTTCTCTTGGGCTTTGGTTACCAAATGCTGAGGCTCAATGTTTAAATCTTTCTATGCCAAAATGGCCCTTAATAAAATAGAAACTTAGGCTACGTAAATGCAAATAAAAGTCAAACAAAGTTCGGGTTATCACAGAAAGCGACTTCAGAGCCTCACAACAGAAGGATCAACACTTGCAAAATCATAGTATTAGACATGATGTTCAGGTGGTTTAGCTCCTACAACTATATTGGGAATGTGGGGTAAATGTTTGTGAGTTTGTTCAAGGTTTTCATGTTCTGTATCTCACCTATTTCTCACATAAAAGTGCATTCTTTCTCCACTATATTTATTGGCTATCTTTACGTTGTGATTTGAGATGATGTGATTCCAAGTGTCATGTCTTACCATGTGTCTAATAATCATGGACGGGCTGAGGAGTCCCTGTGCCATTCCCACGACACGTTGCCAAAAATTTCATACAGGTAGAGGGATTCCTCGTGATGATCGAGGTGGAGCGTCTTTGTATTAACCTCACTTTATAACATGGGTAGATAGAGTCTTTGAGTTGATCATGCATGGTGTCCTTTCTTATGTGTTGATCGGGTAGAGTGATTCCCCGAGTCTGATAGGTTGGATGATTTCCCACCAGTTTGTCTTGGTGAATGAGTTCACATGTTGACTGGGTAGAGAGATTCTCCATGTCGAATGGGTGGAGTGATTCCTCATTGGTACTTATGTGAGGAGCTCTTGTGGATTTTGTGTTTTGACTATGCATATATGCGATTTGCTCAGAGAATGATTCCTCACCATGACTATGAATACATGTGTTTCTGCTTGGAGGATGATTCCTCGCCATGCATAAATATGTGTTATTAGATTATTTACATGAAATGATGCATGCATATTCATTGCTATTGTCTTTCACTGTTAGTATTGTCATGGATTTTAACTTCCTGGAATTTTTTAAAAATCTCACCATGGTAGTCCAACTTGCAGTTTTGTTCATCAAAGCTGTAGAACTTGAGAGACAGGTTTAGCTTAGGAGAATTACCCTATGCAAAGAAATACAAGCCCAATCTGAGGAGTAGCTGGAGGCCTGTCTCTAATTAGTGTTTATTTGTATTATAAGATGTTTATTTTAATTAGGCCATCAACGAACTAGGTATGGTTTGTGATGTTTTGATGTAAGCGACGAACTGATGACGATGTATAACATTATTTGGGAATGATTGATAATGACTTGTGAAAATTACTATTAATGGAGATTAGGAATGAGTGATAATGAAACATGAACATTTAGCATTAGCCTCTGACTAACCATTTACATATTTCATTGTGATTTATTTCACTTGGTGAGTGCTTATCATAAGAACACATGCTTCTCCTTGAGTAGAGATTGGGGTGTTGTTGATTGGCAGGCATGCCTGGCACCACGGACCCTTGTTGGGTACTTACCAGGGGCACCACAAAATGTGATAAAAAGCTTGGCTACTAGCATCATCAATGACTCAACCAAGGTTGTGTTCTTAGGGTTTAAAGGGTAAAACTTAACTTAAAATCAAATTTCGTGTCATTAAAACATATCTTCAAAATAAAAGTGAAAATGCTAATAGATTATAAACTTAGGGTTTCGGTCGTGACGAATCCTTTTAGGGTTTTAAAGACTTCGTGTGTCAAGTTATCATATAACTAAGAGTATGATATCTAACCTTGGAATTTGTCAAAAATAAGAAAAGCAAAGATATTTACTAAATTTGGAGTTTGGTCTTGGGTAGAATTTGATGCTCTTGTGTATGAAAGTAAGAAAATGGAATTTTGAAACTATACCTATTCAACCACTAGGGTGTTGTAACACTTAAGACCATCATCAATTATAAATAAGCATATATAAAAAGAGGCAAGAAATAAGAAGAAAAATGGTAGAAAACGAGGTAAAATGTGAATTATATGACATTTAGGGGTTAGATTGTAGATTATGAAACTTAAGGGTCAATACTATGGGTGAAAATCGACACAATCGATTCGGTTCAGTTCGGTTCGGTTCGGTTTTGGTCCAAAACCAAAACCAAACTGATTGTTTCCTTACCTATTTAAAACTGGCTGAATAAGGGGGAGAAAATGGCGGGACTCAGTTTTGGCCAGTTTCTAGTTAGTGCGTTCGTTTCTGGTCAGTTGTGGTGGCACGATGAGACACTGCTGAGATAATGGAGGTTGTGCTGAGAAGGGTGGCGCATAGCGATGAGAGACAAAGAGAGATGGGAGGGAGGTACTGCATGTGTGAGAGAGACAAAGAGTGAGGCGCTGCGTGAAATAGAGGAGAGAGAGACAGTGTCAAAACGAGGAAGAGGGGAGGGGAAGACTAATAAAACCCTAATCCAAACAACGTCGTTTCTTCTTCTTATTATTTTTCTAAACCTTCGTTATAAAACAATGCCATTTGGTGTATAAAACCAAACAATTTCATTTCTTATTATTGTTTTTGTAAATTCCAATGATAAAACAACAGTGTAACTTATTTAAGTTAAACCACGTCATTTTAGACAAGAATATATATATATATATATATTATTGACCGGTTGGACGGTTCACATGCGGTCTAGACTGGGATTGAACCAATCGCATTGGTTTTCAATGCTTTGGACCACCGACCGATCGGTTCTCTACCGGTTTCAAAATCCGATGGCCGGTTCACGTCATTGATGGCCGGTTTCGTCGGTTTCTATATAGGCCTAGTCAATACAATAAATAAAAAACATAAAAGGGAAAATCGGTAGATTGTAAAACATTTTGGATTTGTGAGCAAGACATTAAGATTATACCTCTTACTAATTCGTTAAGTGAAAACTGTGAAGAAAATGAAAAAAACTGGGAACTCACAAAGGAACTATGCGATATGCAAGTAACCTCTGGGGATATGGATGAGTTCGTTTGATTAAAATTTGAAATTGAAGGTTTTATAACCGGTTGCATATAATATATGCTTTCTTGTCAGAACGTTTTATGAAATGAATTTGTTTATTGAATCGTCAAGATTGTTGTGTTTATCTCATTGTTCTGAATGAGTAATAAGAAAGAGACATGACCACACGGCTGGGAAGAGAAGAATCTCACAAAATAACCATTTATCTTAAAAATTGAAGCTGATGAGAAGATGAGATTTAATCATTTCTATTGTATTTTTAACATTCCCCATCATATTTAATTATTTTTATTATATTTTTAACACTCTCCCTCATGTGTGGTATAGACTCTCTCTCAATAAGTGATCCGACACGTGGAATATTTGATTCAATGTGGCAGAGTATAGAGTCGGGATTCGAACTCAGAACTTTTGCTATGATACTATGTGAAATCATCACTTTTCCTAAAAGTTTAAACTGATACGAAGAGATAGATTTAATTATTTGTGTTACATTCTTAACGAATCCCAATGGAATTGCTCTAGCCAACTCTAGAGTGAATAAATTCGATAGTTAATCATTGCATGTTTACTTCACAGTTATTTACTTCATATTAAATTCGACACTTAAATTTGAATATTCTTATAATTATGAAAAAAAGTTATAAAGAAAAAATAAATTGAAAGTAAAAAAAAGTAAATTATATATTGATGAATTGTGAAAAGGTATTTCATCAGGATGGGAAAGAATCAGATGCCAAAATAAATAAATAAAGGTGGAAAAGTAAAATGGGTAGAGTGTGCCAAAACAATAAAATGGGGAAAGTGTTTACGTGAGGATGTGAGGGAATCATATGCCCTTTGTTGTGGGCCAAGGCCTTTAACACACACACAAGAGTATCTGTACATAAATCTGTGCAAGAAGACCTCTGCATTTGCCACACTGGGACAATATTCTATTTTCATCTTTATCTGATTTTATTATGGCTTGCCAAATCCCTTTTAGAAAGGAAGAAAAAATGGCTGATCAGCTCACTGACGACCAGATCTCTGAGTTGAGGGAGGCCTTCAGCCTCTTCGACAAGGACGGCGATGGTAGATTTATTTTTTGTTTGTTTCTTTGATTTTGTGTTTGAAGTCATATAGTCTTACCTAATTTATATGTCTTCTGTTTGCAACAGACTAATTATTTCCTTATTTTTTTTGTTTGTTGATTGGTTTTGTGGGTGATGCCATGTTTACCAGTCATTAAGAGATCCTTGTTTGGTTTATTGTTTATATGGACTTCAAAGTGGATGCTAATTATGAAAGATAATAAATTGGTCTAAAAGCTTAGACAAGAGAAGTTTGTGTATTTATGATATTTGCATGACTTTGTGATCTTATAAGCAGTTTGGATGTCTATTATATATATGAGAACTGCTACATACATAAAAAGATTATACAAAGTAAACTCATAAACTGACATAGATTCATGAAATCCGTTAGATCTACTTTATAATAAAAGTAACTTTATAATCAGATGTACAACATCAAGCTACATCAGTACTTTGTGAGTTTATTTTTGTATTATTCTTTTGTGGTTAAAGTATTTTCCTATATAATTACAATGGTAAATTTAGAAAGAGTTATATGATACAATTAATACTTTCTAGGTAGTTAAATATCCTGCTGAAATTAATGTTATATTATGATCTCAAATCTTTTTCTATTTGCTAAAGGCTGTATCACTGCCAAAGAGCTTGGGAATGTGATGCGGTCACTAGGGCAGAATCCAACTGAACCGGAGTTGCAAGAGATGATAAATGAGGCTGATACTGATAACAATGGTACTATAAATTTCGTAGAATTCCTTGAGCTGATGGCCCGGGTGATGAAGGACGCCGCTTTGGAGGAGGAGCTAAGGGAGGCTTTCCGGGTGTTCGACAAAGACCAAGATGGCCTTATTTCTGAAGCTGAGCTGCGAAATGTTATGACAAATCTTGGTGAGAAGCTGACGAAAGAGGAAGTTGATGAGATGATTCGTGAGGTCGATATGGATGGTAATAACCAGGTCGACTATGAGGAGTTTGCCAAAGTCATGATGGCCAAGTGAGGATCTATATCCAAAACTAAAACTACTTGAAAAACATAAAAAAGGGAACAAACATGGCAATAAGCAGGTAGAAATTTTCTATTTTCCCTTAGGATATTTGCACTTGGTATTATTGCTTTGTTTGGTTGCTCATCTCTTATTGTTTGCATTATTTCTATCTTTGGTATCATGAATCTAGAACAAGAATATGAACTTGTTGGTAGTTGTAGTATCATTCATATATAGTATGCTTGATCAAAAAAGGCTGTTGGTTTTTATCTTCCTTTGCCCAATTAGAGAATGTCTTAGGTTAGTTAGCTATGCGAAGTGTCGTCCTATTGCTTTCTCTGAATTTGTGAGTCGGAGTCCTTTCTTACTAATAGGATTAGACGGGGTACCTATAAAGTTACTTGGTTGACATTATATTGAGGTTGTTTCAAACTTTAAGCTCTCGTTTGGTTACATAGATGAGATAAGATGAGATAAAAGTTAAAAGTTGAATAAAATATATTTTTTTAATATAATTTTTTTTTTAATTTTAAAAAATTGAATTATTTATTATATTTTATATAAAAATTTAAAAAAATTATAATAATTAGATAAAATGAGATGGCATGGTCTGTAAATACAAACAAGGCATAAGGCCTTGTCTCATAAAGATTCTTTTCCCATAAAAGTTGTCTTCCTAGGAGTTTTTTTTTTTTTTTTTGCTTTCCATGCAAGAATCCTTTAAACACCAAAATGCATTTTCATCTCTCAATGACATTTTTTCATCTCTTTTTTAGTGTTGGTAAACTAAGGCCTGGTTTGGTTTTTACAAATTTTTGAAATCATTTCATTCTATCTTATTTCATTTCATCTAAATATCCAAACACCATTTAAACACAAATATTTTCTAATTTTAAACTTTCAATTTTTTAACTTTTTCATCTAATCATTAAAACTTTTCTAAACTTCTAAAATAAAACACAAAAACAATTCAACTTTTTAAATTTTTAAATAAAATAAGATTAAAAAATTATATTCTAACCCTCTTTTAGCTTTATAATTTTTTTATTCAACCTTTTCTCTCATGTTCCAAAGAAAAATTCTTGGTGTCCCAATAATATCTCCCAACATTGGGTCCTGATACTTTTGTTTTTTTTTTTTTACTTAATGATTAAGGAAATCTTTCTTAATGATATTGTGAATTTTTAAAAAATATATATTTAAGGATATAAAAAAGATGTATGAAAGAAAATAAACAAATTAGGCCAAATGGCCTTGTCGGGACAAATTCTCGATAGAATTTGTCGATAACTGTAGCACCATCCTTTTCCAAAACCTTATAAAAATCTTAACATAAATCATTTTATTACTATTCACAAATTATCTTACTACTATTTACAGGTTTTTCATCTCATCTTATATGTGTAACCAAACGAGATCTTAAGCTTCATTGGATTTCATATATGGTTTCAACTCATCTCATTTCATCTAATTTCATCTCTACATCCAAGCATCATTCAAACACACAGCTTTTAATTTCAAATATTTAATTTTTTAATTTTTTTATTTGATCATTATCTAATTATTACAACTTTCTCAAATTTTCAAATTTTCAAATAAAAAATAATTTAATTTTTTCAAATCCTTAAAAAAATTATATTCTAACAATATTAATTTTATAATATTTTTATTCAACTTTTTCTCTCTAATTTTTTAAAATCTCATAAAATATCATAACTCTTATTTCACTACTATTTATAAATTTTTTACTACTTTATAAATTTCTCATCTCATTTAATTTCATATATATATATATATATATATATATAATCAAACAACGCCGCTAATCACTCTAGAAGATCTGAAAGAATATATCTTTTAAGAATTTCGTGCCAAACATAAAAAGTACAAAGATTATTCTCGATAGAGGTGCAAGTAGAGCTTGTAGAATTAGATAGGTGCTGACAGTTTTTTTCACTTGTTTGCCTTAATTTTTTCCTTTATCATGCATGAACATTCAGATTGAGCATACGCTAATTTGATTTGTAAATGAAGGGTTTCACTTTCGAATCCCTGTTTGCTTTCAGCACCGCCTGTTCGCAACCATCCTTAAAAGTTTTGTATGGAAGATGATATTGGTGATGCTCTATAGATTTGTGGGTATGTATACGCCTACAATTTTTTTTTTTATAAATATTTCATAATTTATTTTATAATAAATTAATATAATTGTACATTTTAATTAAAATAATTTTAATTATATATAATTATTTTTTATTTTAAACAGAATTATAAAATAGAGTAATGTTATATAGTACACTATACTACTGTTCTACTTTGATCCCACTATATAAGATGTTTCACTTTTATCATTTATCTAATGGTAATAAATGTGTCACATCTTATATATATAACGATGAAAATAAAACGAGAGTGTGGTGTATAGAATTTTTTTATAAAATAATTAAAAACAAATTGTACGTTTTATCATAATAACACCTTTTTCAGAGAATCAGAATAACAAAAGTGCATCGGAAGTCAGGACGACGCGATGGAATATTTGTGTTTTTGTTTCAGGGGAACAGAACCTGAAACTAAGGATGGAAAACTGAGCATGCACGGTTGCCTCAGTTGTAAGCCCAGTTTTGACAAACCATGGCCTTGGACGGAAAATCTGATTAGAAGAGGGGCTAAACCGATCTTTTAGAACCTTTTTGCTATCAAATCCTCCTGAAATTAAGAGCGATGGGAGTCGGGACGGACATCCTTCTTTGGTAGGTGTTACAAACCAATCTTTTTAGGATCTTTCTATCTATGCTTTCTTTTCCATATGCAGATGAGAGGGTAATAGAACAAGGAAACCTAGAAGTTTCTTGTATTTTCCATATTCGTAAAATGCAAAAGCATTTCTGATAATGAATTACAAAGTATTTTATACCAAGGACTAATAATTAAACTTAAAATACAAGTAAATAAAAGTAAACATAAAATACATGATAATACGTGCAATGACATATTTAAAAATACATTTGATAACTTGATAACCCCTTCAAGATGAGAGTAAATGAAATGAACTCCCATCTTGCTGATCAATTTCTTATACTGTTGATGTCCAAGAGTTTTGGTTAGAACACCAACAAGTCGATGTTGGGAAGCAAGGTGAAAAGTCTTGACTAGTCCAACTTGAATCTTGTCATGTATGACGTGACAATCTACCTCAATGTGCTTAGTTCGTTCGTAAAAAATTGGGTTGGCAGTGATCTGTAAAGCAGTTTGGCTGTTATAAAACAACTTGAGTACTATGAGTATAAGATATGTGGAAATCAAAAAGAAGGGTAAAAAGTCAAACAGTTTCACAAGTAGTAGATGCTATGGATCAATATTCAACTTTAGTTGAAAAACAAGAGACAGTTTGTTGCTTCTTAGTTTTCCAAGAAACCAAAGAACTACCAAGAAAAATACAATATCCACTTGAAGATCGACGACTATAGGATAAGATGTCCAATTTGAATCTGCAAAGGCTTTAATAGTTAGTGAATTGTCAACTGGAAATAAAAGACCATGACCAGAAATATTCTTAACATGTTGCAAAATTTGATAGGCTGCTGCTAAATGAGGATGTCTAGGTTGATCCGTGTATTGACTAAGGCTGCGTTTGGATGTTGAGCTGAGTTGAGTTCTTTATGAATAGTAGTGAGTTGAGATAGTGAAGTGAGTTTTGTGGAGCCTACCTAAGATGAGTTTAGATGTGTTTGGGTGTTAAGATGACTTTATATTTTTTTTATAGAAAGTTGAAAAAGGTATGGGTCCAACCAATAATTGGAAATTTGTTATAATGATTGCATAATTAATTTATTAAATATTTTATTAATAAATAACATAAATCAAATATAAAATCCCTCAAATATAAATAACAACAAGCATTGTTTAAGCATGTGAGTTGAAGGAGAGAGGACGGTCAACTGGTTGTTTGCAATGTACACCACTGGTAATGGGTACCCCTCGTGTTAGGTTTCCGCCGTTGATGAATTGCGTTTGGACAATGTGGGGTGTTGCTCGGGAGTTAGCAAGGCGTCGATTGCACATTTGAAGAGGACTTCACGCAGTAAAAAAAGGAGCCATGTGGATTTGATTTCCCACATTTACAGTAGGACCATAGGAAGCTAACGAGAGGTTGGGGGAAGAAGACGAGTTCAATGAGAAAATGCGAGAGAGAGGGAGTTGGGTTAATCATGTGAAAAGAGAGAAAAAGAAAAATGTTTTCTTCACTTGTCAGTAATAATGTCCCCTCACCTAATAGTATTGAATTTATTGAGTTATGTTGAGTTGTGTTTAAATTAGATATTTGGATGTTAGACTCAGTTCAAAATTGAACTGAACAAAGCTGATCTTAGTAGCTTTCATGATCCAAACGAGCCCTAAGTCTTTGAACTGAGTAAGACAAGTCTGGCCTTATAATAGTAAGGTATAAAAGCCAAGCAATGAGCATGTGAAACATTGTTGGATCTAGTAACAAATCTCCATTATCTTTGCTGAGTTTCAGATTTTGCTCCATGGGGAAGGAAACTGGTTTGGAAGCCAAAAACCCAGCATCTTGTAAAATCTCAAGTGCATACTTCCACTAGCATAAAGAAATGCCCTATGGGGATATAAGTACTTCCAAGCCAAGGAAATACTTGGGCTTACCAAAATCTTTAAACTTGAATTTAGCATCAAGGATTTTAAAGAGTCCACAGATTGTAAATTATTACTAGCTATCAAAATGTCATCGACATAAACAAGAAGAGCAAAAGAGGCACCCTGAGACTTAGTGAAAAGTGAATAATTTGCTTGTGACTGTACAAAACCCAAATCAAGAGGAGTGTTAGAAAACTCAGAAAACCACTGGTGTGAGGCCTGTTTTAGACCATAAAGAGACTTATTCAGTTTGCAAACCTTGGACCCCCCCTTTAATACGAAAACCAGGAGGTATCATATATACCTCTTCCAACAGATCCCCATGTAAAAAGATATTATTCACATCAAGTTGAATGAGATACCAATTCAGCATCAATAGCTAACAATGTTTTAATAATAACCCTTTTTGCTACATGTGAAAAAGTTTCAAAATAATCCAAACCTTCTTTTTAGGTATAACCTTTAGCAACCAGTCTTGCTTTGTATCGTACCACAGAACCATCAGCACGATACTTGATTTTATAGACCGATTTATAGCCTATGGGTCGTTTTTCAAGAGGCAAAGAAACAATAGTCCATGTACTATTTCTTTTCCAAAGCGGCAATCCCAACAGCCATAGCATCTTTCCAATGATATTGTTGGACTGCTTAGTGATAAAAAGAGGGTTCAATATAAGCAGTAATGGCTAGGGTAAAAGACTTATGATTAGAGGACAAACGATCATAATAAGAGGGAAAATTATAAATATCATACTTAGTGCCTAAAGAAGGGGAATGAGAGATAGAACCTATTGTAAAAACTGATTTAGAGTATACAACAGAGGTGTTGCAATAAAATTCTGTAAGTAACCAGAAGCTCCTCTGATTTTGGTTGATCTTCTTGGAGGTATAGGTGATGGAACATTAGTTTTAGCAGCATAGATAGGAAAAGGGGTATGATTAGATGGAGAAGTGACATCGGGTGAGGATGCTATTGAAGGCACAATAAATGAGTCAAATGTTGAAGATTGAATACGAAATGGGAGAGAGACTTCTGAAGAGGGAGACAAATCAAATTGATGAAAGAAAGAATCATGAAACTTGAAAGGAAAAACATGTTCATGAAATACAACATGTCTGGACACAAAACATTGATTTGTTTTAAGATCAAGAAGTTTGTAACCTTTGATACCAAAAGGATGTCCAAGGAAGATACAAGTAAAAGCCCTCAGATCAGATTTTGTGCGAGATCTTTGTAAGTTAGAAGCAAAACACAAGCAACTAAAGGTTCTCAAGTGTTCCTATGAAGTAGAAGCATGAAATAGTAGCTCAAAGTGAGATTTATTTTGTAAGACAGGAGGAGTAGGCAACCTATTAATTAATTAAGTAGCTTTTAAAATAGTATCACCCCAAAACTTAATAGGCATGTGAGACTGAATAATAAGGCCCGAGCTATGTTAAGAATATGTTGGTGTCCTCTCTTCACAATAGATTTTAGTTGTGGAGTTTCAACACAACTATGTTGATGAATGACTCCTTTTGAATTGACAAAAGATGAGATAGAAAACTTTGTACCATGATCTGTATGAAATGTTTTTATTTTTTTATTGAATTGAGTTTTGACCATCTTGAAGTACTTCTCAATGAGAATTGGGAATTCGGATTTATACTTAAAAAGATAAATCCAAGTTGCTTGAGTACAATCATCAATAATTGTTTAAAAAAAAAAAGTATGTAACCTTCAATAGTTGAAATGAAAAAGGTCCCCAAACATCACAGTGTATAAGATCAAGTGGCAAAGCAGAAAAATGACTATTGTTAGGAAGGGTAATTTTTTCTATTTGGCTAATGGACAAACTGTACATGGATTTTCGGACATAACCAAATCAGGTACAAGTTTAGTCATGAAAAACATCATTAAAACAAAAGGATGGTCTAATCTATATGCCAAAGTTCACACAATGAACACTTGGAAGAAGTAAAGCAAGCAAATGGTAACAAGGCATTATTCTTTATTATGAGAAAGAGGAAGCAATGTCAATGGAAAAAACAAAAAAAGCCTGGTTGCTGCAGAATGTAGAGTCCTTCTTACTGTCTACCCACTTCAATCAACTTTAAGGTGACCAGGTCCTAAATAAGGCACATGTCAGAAGAAAATAGAAAGCAACAAGTGAGTGATTTAGAGAGCGTGTTGATAGAAATTAATTTGAATGTAAATGAGGGTACACAAAGAACATCACAAAGGATAAGATGTTCAGAAATACGAATAGTGCCATTAGGAAGTCTGATAGAAGTGTCTACAACAGATGTAATAGATGTAAAAAAATCAACTGAGGGAACCATATGATCTGTTGGCCCCGTATCAGGAATCCATGCTGAAGAATTAGGATCAAACAATATATGCTTGGTAAAGGAAAAAACAGAGTAATGAGAGGAAAATATACCGGATAGTGGGTAGGAAGATGAAGCTACAACATTAACATCATGACTTGAATCATCAGAATTTTTCTGAGAGTGGAGCATAGCCAAAAGTTGTTGATATTGAGCCTTAGTCAGATAAAATGGAGATGCAATTGAGGAAGAGTTATCATTGAGGATAACTCATTTAGCCATGGACTATTGCTGTGGTTTTGGCTTGTATCCTGGTGGAATTCCATGAAGTTTATAGCATTTCTCAACCATATGACCAGTAATTTCATAGTGTTTACATACTGGTCGATCCTTCTTGGAGAAGGATTTTACAAATCTAGAATTATCAGTCTTAGCATCAAAAGCATGTGCATCAGCGGGTGTAAGAGGAGTAACATAAATTTATCTGTTGCTCTTCTTGCAGAACAAGAGAAAACACCTTATTGAGTGGCGGTAAGGGCTCGGCCATCAACAAAATCTGAGCCCTTGCCGAGGAAAAAGACTCATTTAGTCCCATAAGAAACTATAAAATATGCTCCTGTTGAACATATGAATTCTTCACAACACCACATGAGCAAACTGGACTAGGTTTGTAATTGACACGAGGAAAGATACATTTGAGAACTTGATAGAGGGCCATGGGTTGCTTCTTATATATAGGATTTAGTATATAAATTATTTATTTTAATTTTTGAAAAATGGATAGCTAGTCAATGTAGTCATACTAGCTATCTGTTAATTGACTTCGTTGTAGGGCAGATGCTACATCTAAATATCTGATTTCTCTTGCAAGGCAGGTCGGATAATGGATCCAAATATCTGGTTACCTAGATTTTTTTATTCGGCCCACATGCATAGGTGTATTAAGGATACGTTTGGATATTAAGAGTAATTTAGATTATCTATGAATAGTAGTTAATTATTTATGAATAGTAATGAAGTAGTCTGAGATGGTCTAAATTGCCAAACACAACCGATCATGGTGAAAAGGTAAAATATTTTCATCTTTGATTTGAGAAATGATGTCATCCACGAGCTTATGGCTGTTTGAGCAAGTGTCTACATGGTGTTCTTGTTTCACACATTGATGTAGTTTAGGGCTGTTTGAGAAAAAGTTTAAGAATGAAAAACAATAAGATGATAAAACCAAATACGTCTTTCAATGTACCCTTTTTTTTTTTTTTTTTATATCCCTTCTTTGGTTTTCTCCTTTTTCAATTTGACAATACCGATTTCTTTTTTTAATTCCATCTTGGTCTACGATAAAATTGGCTCGTTTGATTTTAGAGATGAGATGAGTTGAGATTAAAATTAAAAAATTAAATAAAATATTATTAGAATATATTTTTTAATATTATTTTTATTTTGAGATTTAAAAAAGTAGAATTGTTTATTTTATTTTATATGAAGATTTAAAAAAATTGTAATGATGAGAAGATAGATTTTCAAAGTTTTCAAAGTTTTGGATTTTACTGTTGAAAACAAATGAGCCCTAAGTTATTATGAGAAGCCCTAATCTTAATTTGTCATTTTATGTTACTATTTTGTAGATATATAACAAGTTTTAATAATTGCTATCAGATTTAAATTTAAAATTAAAGCCTTATATGGGCATGTGTGAAGTTTTTAGTAATCATTGTTCCCCTCTCTCTATTTTTATTTTATTAGATTTATATGAACATATGTTATGTTGATCTTTGTAATGATTGTTTCTTATTCTCTACTTTTATTACCTTGGAATTTAAACTATTATTAATTATATATTTCTCATACCAAAGTTCCCTCCCTTTTATCATTAGGATTTTACATTTATCTTAAGAGTAAATATACCAAATTTAGTTAAAAAAATATATCAAAATACAAGTAAATTTTTTAAATCACCTTTGGAATTGATGCATGAAATATTGTTCTATGACTATGATTAGTCCTTGATGAAGTACCGCGTATTTGACGTCCCTAATTTAACCTGATTTAATTTTGCAGAAGAGATAAGAGGATGGGAGATCAGAGAAGCCCTAGCCCTAGTTTCCGAAGATTAGATCAACCTATCAAACTGACGTCCTCAAATGTAGAGGTCAGTGACCACAAAGGACGTTGCCTTTGTTGTATCCTCTAATTACCAGTGAAGTAGTACTCCTGAATGGTCCAACTTGTGTGGTATAAATGACTATCAGACTATTTTTCGGCCTATAAATGTATAAGAATAAAAATAAATAAATAAATAAATTGGACAATGACTAAATATATCACGTACGTACGTAGCATGTAAAGCTACTGGCGGCCTCTACTGATAATAAGTCCTAGGTATTGCATCATTTGATTCCTCTTTCCTTGCTGATTGGCATGGGAGAGTGAAGAAACGTTCTAGTTAAGATGAAGTTGATCATGCGGCAGCTCTATTGTGCACACAAAACATACCATTTTTATGATTCAACTATTTGTGGGCATTTCACCTAGTTTGTTTTCATAATTCCTCTCAATTTATCTCATCTAATCATTAAAATTTTTTCAAATTTTCATATAAAATAAAATAAACAATTCAACTTTTTCAAATCTCGAAATAAAAATAATATTAAAAAAATATATTATAATAATATTTTATTCAACTTTTAACTTTAATTTCAATTCATCTCATTTCATCTACGAAAACAAACGTAAGATCCATAAGGCATAGAGATTCTAAACACAATTCAAATAATTTATCCAAGCGATCATAGATATCAAACCAAAGTCTAATAAAGCACAAGATTTTGGTCATGGAGTAAAATCTTTTGGATAACTCTTCAAAATAAAAATAATTATGGGTTCTGATCAGCCACCACCTTTGAATATACTAAAGACGTAATTATTATAGTTAGTTTAGACACTCACAAAACTTTTACCACTACTCTAAACCCGACTGGCAATCTGATAGGTATGAACACTCGTTTGCTCTGCTCACGGTGCAGAACCGACCTTCTCTCAATTAACGGTATTGAGAATACCAAATGCTAGTTTGCAAAACTGATTCAATGCCCATTCCAAAACGTCACATGGTTCCATATAGGCAACCATTTACAACCTCGGAAACAAGTCCCATAATAATGAAAATCATTAACCAATAGAAGAAAACACCCAAACAAGGAAAAATCTAATAATAACAAATAAAGCAGTAAATGATAATAAAGATCAAGTCTCACGCCTCAAGCATCGTAGTCTGCCAACTTGACATTTGGTTTGCTAGTTCTTGTGCTTCTTCTACGTGATATCATGGACCCTTCAATATTCATATCATTTCATTCGCCCCTCCTACGAGAATACCCTTGTCCTCAAGGTTAAAGTTTGGAAACTGCTCTTTAATAGTAGAAATAGGCTCCCGCGTAGCATCCTCTTCAGGTAATATATTCCAACGAATCAAAGCCTCCCTTACGCGGCCACTCGCACTTTGAACCCAACGTTCACCCAAAACAACATTAGGTTGTAGCAATGGTAAGCCATCATCAGCATATGGAGTAAAGTTGGTTGCACAACCCCATGGTCCCCGAGTCGACGCTTCAAGAGACAAAATGAAAAAAGGATGGATTTTTGCATCAACAAGCAATTGAATACAGTAAGCAACATTACCAATACGTTCGAGAATTTGATAAGGGCCAAAGAACTTGCTAGCCAACTTTTGATATGGATGCTTAAGAATAGAGTGCTGGCGATACGGCTGTAATTTTAAATAAACCCAATCTCCTACCAAAAAAACTTCTTCACGTCGACCTTTATCAGCCTATTGCTTCATCCGATTGCGAGTACTTTCCAAGTTAACTTTGAGTTGGCGAAGAATACCATCTCGAGAAAGCAGAGTGCTATCAACCTCAACTACGACAGTAGATCCAGAAACATATGAATTCAAGATGGGTGGTGGGCGAGCATATAACGCTTCAAAGGGTATCATACGGATGGAACTGTGAAAGGAAGTATTATACGAAAATTCAGCCCAAGCAAGATAAGTTTCCCAACGTTTTGTTGTTGCATGGACAAAGCAACAGAGATACTGTTCCAAGAACTGATTGACAACTTCGGTTTGACCGTCTGTCTCAGGATGATAAACTGAGCTGGTGCACAATGTTGTACCCTACAATCAGAAGAGTTCTCGCTAAAAATGACTCATGAAAATCTGATCACGATCACAGACTATGGATGTAGGAATACTGTGGAGCTTAACGATATTTCCAACAAAAACATCAGCAACATCCCTGGTGTTGTAAGGATGGGCAAGAACAATAAAATGGGCATACTTTGTGAGGCGGTCAACGACTACAAAAATGGTATCCTTACAGGCTAACTTGGGAAGACCAACTATAAAATCCATGGACACATCAGTCCATACACCCGAAGGAAGACCCAATGGTTCTAGGAGACCGGTAGGGGAGTGGGTATCATGTTTATTACGTTGATAAGAATCACACTGCTGGACATGTAATCGAACGTCTTGTTTCATGCCACGCCAATTAAAAAGAAGAGACAAACGTTTATAGGTGCGAAGAAGGCCAGCATGCCCGCCCATTTGGCTATCATGAAACTCATGAAGAAGAGATTTCTTGAAAGCTAGAGAGTTAGGTACTAAGATTCGACCTGCACACATAATACACCCATCCTTCAGCACATGGTCCTCTATAGATAATGGATCAACTTTCAACTGCTGCAGAATGTGACCCAAAATTGAATCACATTCGGTGGCAGCCCTTAATTCATGCCAAACTTCCCAAATAGGACCTGAGATAACAGTTAATTCTGAATCCCACCCACTACAAGATAATGCATCTGCCGCATTATTTTCTCTTCCCAGTTTATAAATAATCTCATAATCAAATCCTAAAAGTTTAGTAATCCATTTTTGTTGCTCAGGAGTAGTGATGCGCTGCTCAAGTAAATAACGTAAACTCCGCTGGTCAGTGCAAATTTTAAACTTCCTTCCCAACAAGTATGGTCTCCATAACTTAACTGCCTCCAAAATAGCCAACATTTATTTTTCATACGTAGACCATGCCTTTTTTGCAGGACCAATTGCCTTGCTAAGAAAAGTAATCGGTTTCCCCTTCTGAGAGAGTACCGCACCTACACCCAATCCAGAAGCATCGGTTCCAATTAGAAATTCTTCCAAAAAATTAGGAAGTGTCAAAACTGGCGTAAAAGTCATAGCACTTTTCAAATTGTTGAAAGCATCTTTGGCTTCATCAGTCCATGTGAATTGCCCCTTTTTGAGCAATTGAGTTAATGGTCGAGCAATAAGTCCATAATGGCGCACAAACTTGCAATAATATCCAGTGAGGCCGAGAAAACCTCGCAGTGCAATAACTGTTTTTGATCGTGGCCAATGAGTCATAGCTTCAATTTTTCGTTGATTAACTCTCACCCCCTTCGTGGTAATAATATGTCCAAGGTACTCAACTTCAGTTCGGCCAAAAATACATTTTGAAGGCTTTATGTAAAACGAATGTGAAAACAGTATATCCAACATAAGCCGAAGATGTTCAAGGTGGTCCGCCCAAGATTTACTATAAATTAAAATATCATAAAAAAAAAAGAGAATAAAGCAACGTAAATGCACTTTAAAGATTGAATTCATAACAGCTTGGAAGGTCGAAGGCGCATTGCATAATCCGAAGGGCATTACCCAATATCTGAAATGGCCATGATGAGTCCGGAACGCCGTTTTGTGAACATCGTCAGGATGAACACGAATTTGATGGTAGCCCGCTCGTAAGTCAAGTTTGCAAAAGTAAGTCGCACCAAACAATTCATCCAACATATCCTCAATGGTCAGATAGGAAAACGATCAACGATAGTCGCCTCATTAGAGCACGATAATCTGTACAAAATCGCCATGTACCATCTTTTTTTTTTACTAACAAAATTGGTGAAGAAAAAGGGCTCATACTTGGACGAATCAACCCGATTGCTAACATTTCCTCAACTTGTCATTCGATCTCATTTTTTTGGAAGTGGACGTATTGATAAGGGGCCAAATTTACAGGAGTAGACTCATCCTTCAACAAAATACGATGATCACACTTGCGCACTGGGGGTAAGGTTTTTAGAGTCTCCAAAACTTGGGAATATTCTGTTAATAAATGCTTAATTTCATCGGCAACAACTGGTGTACTAGAGTGTTGAAATTCATATTCATCCTCAGTAGCCGTTAAACAAAACATCTCGGCACCCTGTTTCCATTCTTGAAATAAAGAATTAGCATCAACCACCCTAGAGGGCCCAAGTGATTCGGCCTTAATGAGATATTGCTGATTGTCCACTACAAATTGCATAGACCATTTTGCATAATTATGCCCCACATATCCCAACCCTTCAAGCCATTGATACCCCAAGACGAGATCCAAACCTCGAATAGGAAGTCCAAATAAAGTAGTTTCAAAATTGAATCCTTGGATTAAAATGGGAACCTTATCATATCTCGCATGACACTCTAATTTTTCACCACTAGCAATACGAACACAAAATTGAGTAATAAGAGTAACTGCGAGATTTAATCGATTGACCACCGATTGGTTGATAAAATTATGGCTTGAGCCACTATTGATCAACGCATTAAGTTCTTGGTGATGGATCACAGCTCAAACCTGCATGGTACGATTACCAAAACTTCCTGACAGAGCATGCAGAGAAATAAGGGGATCGGTTGGAGAGTCTATGCCTCCAAGTCTTCTTCCTTTGCAGCTTCTAGTGCCATCGGAACTTCGGCCTCAATCAAACATGTCTAAGCTTGACACTGATGACCAGGGGTGAATTTTTCATCACAATTAAAACAAAGATTCTTCTAACGCTTCACTCGCATCTCCTCAAATGATAATTGCTTCACTGCCGAAGCTAGTAGAGGCTTTATATTAACTGGCGCAGAATTGGGAGAAGTTAAAGTTGTAGACACCGTAGTATGATTGGTGGAGCGGAAATTTCCCACAATTCTTTTAGTTCGTTGCAACTTCTCATCTTGACGTTTGGCCAAATCAATGGCTCTTTGTAAACTCTTTGGTCAAAACATACGCACCTTCAATGCAATTTCATCCTTCAATCCCCCATAAAAGCACCAAGAAGGGCTTTCTTTGGCCACCCCGTCACCCGGTTTGCCAACTTTTCAAACTCTTGCAAATAAGCCTGAAAAGAACCTGTTTGTGAAATCTTACTAAGTGCTTCATCATAATCTTCAAAATCTATTGGTCCAAAACGACGGAGGATTCCTTTCTCAAACTGATGCCATGAGATGGTCTTCCCATGGTGGGAACGATTGTACCATTGCCACCATTGATTTGCCTCACCTTCTAAGTGAAAGGAAGCTAATACCACTTTCTTCTTACCTGGAAGCTCCTGAGTAGAAAAATACTGCTTCGCACGATCAAGCCAAATAATGGGGTCTTCACCTGCAAATCGTGGAAAATCAAGTTTCACCTGAGAATGCAATCGTAAGGTATGATTCTTCTCTTTCTCCCTGGTGTTATCACCCTCTGAACCTGTATCAGACGCTTGAGAGCAAAAAGACATGTCACTCTCACCCTCAACCGAATCAACGGGTTCGGAATCCTCTGAACTCGAGGATGACAATTGTGACTTTTTAGGAGACTTACAGGGGGATCCTTTACGATGACGACATTCGTCCTGACTCGATGAACGAGGATTTAGCCAACTCCTGAAGAATGGACTGATTAGTTACACTCATTTCTTGCGTAGTGCGGCGTAAATCGGAAACAGCTCCTTCAAGTTGCTCCAAACGAGCCTTGTTGGTTTTTGCTCGATCAGCCATTAACAGCAAAAAGGAATGAATCATAGTGTTCTGATACCAATTGATAGGTATGAACACTCGTTTGCTCTACTCACGGTGCAAAACCGACCTTCTCTCAATTCACGGTATTGAGAATACCAAACACTAGTTTGCAAAACTGATTCAATGCCCATTCTAAAACGTCACATGGTTCCATATAGGCAACCATTTACAACCTCGGAAACAAGTCCCATAATAATGAAAAGCATTAACCAATAGAAGAAAACACCCAAACAAGGAAAAATCTAATAATAACAAATAAAGCAGTAAATGATAATAAAGATCAAGTCCCACGCATCAAGCAACGTAGTCTGCCAACTTGACATTTGGTTTGCTAGTTCTTGTGCTTATTCTACGTGATATCATGGACCCTTCAATATTTGTATCACAATCCCAAGCGCGAGTGACCCACTTCAACTCTATATCAACCTCCCACGAGAGGATTTCATCCAATCTACTAAAACTCTAGCAACACGCTGGCAACAACCCAAAAACAAAATGATCAAAATATATAATATGAGGGATGGTCTATCTCACAATGAGTTTTCTCTCAAAACAAACAAATAGGATTTCTAAAAGAATAACCAAGAGCTCTATAAAAGTCTCGTATCATAAGGCATAATTAGGCCAGTAAGGTTAACTTTAGGGTCTAGTTCATATTGTTTAAATCAGATTTTCACTCAATCGAGATCATGTCTCATGATGTACGTCTTGTAAAATTTGCTTGACCTAATAAACACTAGAATTTGAAAATCTTCCTTAAATATGATCTTGTAGATCATCCTTTGAGTTAACTTTCTAGCGTTGCCGAGTATATCATTTAGATGTTGGAATAAAAAGTTAAGGTTATTTTACTTTGGTTAGATTTTAATTTGTCGTATTTGCAATACTTGTTCCAACTTCATGAATTTAGGCTCTATCTAATATATTTACATCTCATTTGGACCTAGTTTTGTAACAAGAATGTTTTTTTTCACATTAACAAAACTTATTGCACATCACTTTTGTTTGGATTCTTTTTTTTAACTACAGGTCTAGAAATTAGGATTTGGGTGCAAGTCTGAGGGTTGTGCCAAAATGAGGGAATGAATCCCCTCACATGGGCACAAACTCAACATATCCACAACATTTATCCAACATTTCAGTACTATCTTTACTTCAACAGTATTAAGAATACAATGGCGGCACTGATGTGCTCCCTCTATTTCCCTATTTGAAGCCACTTGCTTTCTTTTGAGACTCTGAATTCAAAGAAAGTCCAATGCTTTTTATCTCAAAAGTGAGATCTTATCCCTTGTCCAATCCTTTTAATAGGACAGGACCGTCATGTGTCGTTATGAGATACTTCTGACTCCAGACATGCTTGAATAGGAGCCCTTTAGTCAATAACTCCTGCAATTGACCATTCAGTTCTTTGAGCTCTATTGGGGCCATCTATAAGGTGACTTATGTACTGGAACTATTCTGGGTTCTAGTTCAATCAAAACTTAATTTCTCAAGGAGTGGGTAATCCTGGTAACTCTCGAAATACTTTTGGGAACTCGTCTACCATAGGTATTCCTGGCACCTCCTTAGACTCCTTCTCATTAAGCCCTAACTGCACTAACTAGGCTTCAACGCCACTCGCCAATTCCATCTTAGCCTGCAGTGACGTAATTATTCCTGACTTTGATCACAACTTACTGCATCGGAATACTCTATCTCCCATTCTTGGTACTTGGAATGATATCGTCTGCTATCAACAGTCAATACCAAAGTTTTTATTTCTGTTCTGGTTCGATCGGAATGGTCAGAATTTGACTTGCCAGAACAATAATTGGCACAGCTTAAGTGGGTGTTCCTTTCTAGATTAAATTCTTGTCATTTTGGCATGTTCCAGTCCATTTGGCTGGATTTCGGTATTCTGACCGGAATGTGCATTTTGGTCCAAAATCTACATAAATGGTAATTTGAAAATGAGACTCTAAGAGCAAGTCCTATCTATATTTTAGTGTTTTAGACGACTAGTGGTATTTAAATTTTGCACGCCTTTTCAAAATCCCCTGTCAACTGCCTTTTCACAATTCCCTATCAACTGCCTTTTCATATGGAATTATTACTGTTTATATTGCAATTTATAACCTGTCAGGTTCTCAACTGCTTTTTAAATTTCTATTTTTCCTTTCTTGAATATTTTATTGTTTACGAATAATATTTTTTTTTTCATCTTAACTATTGTGAAACAATATAATTGCCTACTTTGGTGCCCGAAAATAAAATTAAAAAAAATTAATTTTTGACTCACGTACTTTATCTTTCACGTTAAACTTAAGAATGCGTAGATGAGAGATGCTCAATGACAAGTAAAGCAAATCTTGTAATATTTATTAAGCACTTAATATTCTTAATATACATGTATTTCTTCTATTATTTATCAGTTTATATTTATATATAGTTAATTCTAAAACGGTACACCAGAACGCACCGGAATACTTCGTTCCAGTATTTAAACCAGAATGATCGCCAAAACAAAATTTAAAACATTGGTCAATACTCATGAAATATCAAAACAACCAATGCATGCCTAGAATGATCTTGAAACCCAATAAGTTAAGCACAATCAAGTCAGCCTCTATGGTGACTCTATCTATCTCTACATATATACTTCAATGGAATAAGTAAAAGTTTAGAAAGAGACTAAATATTATTTGTACTAGAGATCTAAAATATAAGTAGGTTTATTCATTCACAAATATTCATGTCTATTATAAGTAGATCTAAAAGATATCACTTCCCAAATATATTACACAACAACATTGGTTCATTTCCTACATCTTGGTATGATAGACAAAACATGATTTGTCGCTTGACTAAATAGTACATCTCCAACATAATACAAACGATTAGTAACAAAGACTTTGTTACTATTGTTTGCGTGGGTTTGATTCTCAAGGACCTATCCTGGGGCTACGTCTACATCAAAGTTTACAGTTTCGATAAACAAAATCATAGGTAGGTTAGGTAGGTTAAACACCTACGACAAAACTACTAATTAGAGATAATGCACATGAAGATATAATGCCCAATTTTATGTAAAAGATTTGCGAACACATATTTGTGCATAGCGAGGAATCACCCTCTGATAAGGAAATACATGTATTCATAGTCATGGAGAGGAATCATCCTTATAGGAATTACCCTCTGTACAAGTCTCAAGTATACATAAATATCATCGAGACAAGAAACCACCCTCTTCTCAGGAACATAAAACTCATCATATCTAATCATATACATCTCATCACATAAAATGCTAGGCAAGGAAATCACTTCATTCGATATGGTGAATCACTCCCACCTAACTTGCATGCAAGTTGATTTGCCTGTTTTAAATCCTCCAACACACTCCAAAGTATACATCTTGACTTGGGGAATCACTCTATCCAATCAACCGACTCAAAGACACCATATAGGATACGCTCAAGTAATCTCTCAACCCGTCTATCAAATGAGGCCAATACAAAAGCATCCACACCGATCATCACAAGGACCCTTACACCTTCATATGAAACTCGTGGCAACATGTTATAGGAATGGCACAAGGGCTCTTCAACTAGTCCATGATGATGAACACTCAGTAAGACTCACGCACTCAAAAACCCACAGCACCATCAATCCAAACCATCCAAACCCACCATCTCAAAAGCACAATGTCAAGATAGGCCATAAATATAATGAAGAATATGTATATTATTTTCATGAAAATAAAGGGAAGTTATAGAATATGCAAGGCTAAATCTTACAACATACCCATAACATTTACCCCACAGTCCCAGTATAGTCTTAGAAGTTCACATACCTCAACATTATTAAGATTACTATGGCAGCCCTGACGTTTCTCCCTCTATTGCCCTCTTTGAAGCCACTTGATTTCTTTGAAGACTCTGATTCCAAAGAAACTCCAACGCTTACAATCTCAAAAGTGAGATTGTCCCTTGTCCATTTCCTTTTATAGGGCTGGATGTTTAGGTGTTCTGATGTACTTTTGACTCCAGGCATGCTTGAATAAGAGTTCTTAAGTCTCAATTGTCCCTCTGTAGGATGACAGAGACAAACTAACGAGGCAAGACACACACATTTCTCCAGCTTGTCTTTAGTCCAATCTACAGTCTTTCCCCAAGTAAAGGTCTCCCACACGGCGTTGGACCATACCTCTGGGTTCAGATGATATGGCCTGCAAATTTGTAGTTTTACTTGTACAAACTCACTACAGACGTGACCTTTCAGGTAAAGTATGAGCCTTTGCATACAACACTACTGCTCCTAAGCGTTTCCGTGTTATCCCGAAAAGCCCTTACATCCATATGGGTCAATTCTTTGACCATTGCTCACCTTAGGCTTGATGATAAGTCTGAGGTGTATCAATCCAGCCTCCACATAATGTTGCTTGCCATGTTGGACTAACAGCACGTTGTTGGTAATTGCTGCCATGTCTTCCATCTTTCTAAGGAACAGCTCTTTTTTTTGCCTTCCACTGGCCTTTGGAAAGTGGTCTCCTTACATTGGCATGGTCCTTACATTAGATACTACACAACAAAAGCCTAGTGAGCAATGTTCCTATGCTAGAATTTGCCAAAAAATAAACTGAGGTTGATTTTTTTTGTGAAAAAACTCGCATATTTTATTAGAAAAACAACCTCAATTAGTTTTTGCACTATTCTTTGTATATGAACATGAAAATTTGACATTTTATCATGACTGGTGTAAGCATGAGCAATTTTTGTATTCTATTTCTCTACTGCATAAAACACGAATATGAAAGCATGAAAGTTTTATCCGATTCAATGATATTATCTGTTCAACATAGTATTATGTTATTGCATTGTATCTGAAAGTCCCGAGACATAAGATTTCATTTTGCTTTGATTATAGGCCCTACCATAAGTTATAATCTTGGTATCTGTTTTGGCCTTGCCACAGGTATATATTGTGGCCTTTATTTTGACCTTGCCACAGGTGTAAAATTGTAGCATCTGTTCTAACCTTGCCATGAGTGTAAAATGGTGGCTTCTATTCTGACCTTGCCATGGATGTACAACTATCACCTCTAGTTTGAGTGCACTCATTTTAGAGACAAAGTAGTTTTTGTTCTGCTGGGATAACCACATAAATGGATAACCCTACTACGGAGGTAAACATGGCCTCTTTCTATTTCTATTTCTGTTCCTGATTCTATTTTAGTTATGCTTGTCCCTAAGTTCTTTTGTCTATATTATTATTGTATTAAAATGTTTTTGAAATACTACTGTTATATTTTGAGATTATGTTTGTTCTACATTCTATAATTGGCTTATGTTTATACACTAGTATAAGTTCGTTGCTTACTAAGTCGGAGGACTCACCCATTTACCTCCACCATTTTTTCTCATATGACTTTAATAGTTGTGACAGTTAGAATAGATGACACATTGTAAGATTATAAGAGAAATGTGAGATAAGTGCAAGGTTGCATAGGTGTATTGGTGAGATTTTTTAGAATATGTAGTAGTGTCGAGTTAACTTTCTTTGGAAGGGTTTTTGAGGTATTTTATTTTGGAGGATTATTGCATCTAAGTTTTTCTTATTAATATGGATTTCAAGTTAAGGGGTTCACCTCCTGGTATGGGGCATGACTAGTTTACGTGGTTTGAAGGTGCCCTGTTTCAGGATCATAAAACAAGGGCATGGCTCTTGATTGTTGTTGAGGTTTGGTGGTTTCAAATGGTGGATTATGCTATTTAAGTGAACCAGTGGTTGCTTATGGTGCCTCTTCGAGCCTTGGTTTAGTGGTCATAGCTATGGAGAATTAACTAGCAGTGTGGGTTGGTCTTCACAGTTTGGCACGGAACAGTCATGTTGGGACCTTTTGTTTTGCAACCATGGAGGGTAGAACTCTGGGTTTCATATGGTGTAGGGGTCATGGGTATCATGGGTAGGGTTCATTTTATGGTCTTGACCCATGGGTATTTAGGCTTTTTTCTTGGATCCTTATTTAGGCTCTAATAAATGGATAGGGCCATTTAATGGGTCCAACTAAACTCTAGGGTTAGGTCCATTTTATGGGTTTTGATTGCTGCTGATGTTCCACTTGACTATTTTCTCATCTCGGGCCTTGGGTTTGGATCTTGTCATAGCCTCATTCAATCCTTTCATCAAAATCTAGATTTTCCCATTGTGTTCTCTATTCCACAATTTGAGGACTCGCACATTGTCTTTGGGCATAGGTAGAAAGTTGGGGACCTATTAAATTGTCTTTTGCATGCTTCACTCACTGTCGTCTATCCGATTGCTACTCTATTGTAGGACTCTTTTATTCCACAATTTTAATTTTTAGGGCCCTTTGAACTTTATCTTTTGGCATTAGCAGAAAGTAGGAAACCTTCTTTTTGATGCTTCACTCACTCTCATATGGTCGAGCCAATTTCTTGTCTTTTGTAGGACTCTTTTATTCCACAATTTAAGGGTGCCCTTTTAACGCACCTTTATCTTTTGGCAAAGTTGGGTCCCCCTAAATTATCTTTTTCATGCTTCACTCTCTATCATCGACCCGACTGCCTATGTATTATAGAAGGACTCAACTCTGAATGGTCTTGATATGATCTAGTGTTGCATGTCGTGTTGATAATATGGTTTGTGATCAAATGAGGTTCACAGGATGTGTGCCATTATGGCGTTAGAGAAAAGGACACTCCATTCTTTGTTCGAAAATTCCTTTGTTTAGCCTTTCTCTTATGTTGGCTTGGCACCATCGTTTGTTTGACCATGTGTGTTCGTATGCTTTAAAACCTAGGCCGATAAGGCTGCTGTGATTTAGGAACGGGCTCAATAAAGGACGAGGCTAAAGCATTCCCCATCTTATCGTTTTGGCACATAACAAAGTTGAAATCCCCCTGGATAAGCCATGGTCTAGAGAATGAATCTGCAATAATATCCAATGGATAATGCTACATGTACTTATAATTTTTACTTACAATTTTACATATAATATTTATTTTGATAGTTTTCTTCTGAAATTTAAATTTCATGATTTTTAGCATATCAATAACCGACATGTAGATAAATAAGTTTTTTTAACTTTTTCTTAAGTACATTTTACAAATTGAGCCTTTTTTTTCATTATTCTATATAGTAGTGCCATAAACAAGAGTAAACATCCAAATATTATTGCTAGGGGCCGAGAACAAAACCAAATTAATAATATTTCTACTTGGCAAAATGAACTCAAGATCAATTCCAACTTGGCAAGCAAAAGAAGATGCCGTCATTTACCAACAGGAGACACTTGAAAGAAATGTTAGAAGCTGATATTTTGAAGTTCGGTTTCAAACAGAAAAGGGCAGTTGGGGTAATGACTAATGATTCTTGATTAGTGCCGAGTGTTCAAATTGTCGAAGGGTGGGCAAATCCTCAACAATTCCATGCTTAGGTCATCATGGCAACTACCGAGCGTGTTACGAATTTCAATGCCCTAGTGTGGTTTCTTCCTTTATTTTCTGTCTCCTTTCTAGGCTTTTGGTGGGGGGCCTCTTTAGTTGTTCTATCTTTAGAATTCCCAAACTTTCAAATAACTTTTTTAATAGTGTTGATATGAGAAAGAATTTATAAAATTCATTTTCAAAAAAAAAAAAAAAAAAAACTCATAATTGTGCCCCTCTGAGTTCAGTTCTTTGGGTCTAGCCTTGTGGGAGTGTATCTGTAAAGGAAGTGTTTCATATCACTAACCGTACGGATAATCTACAGTAATGAAGAGGCGACGTTGGTCGCTCTAGGTAGACTCTGATGCTTAAGTCAGTAACAATATAAAGAAAATTGTACGTAAAAATGAAGATGATAATATTTGTTACCTCTTGTAGGTTATTTATAGAAAGACTTGGACGTGTCGAGATAATCACTAACTCTGATTCCTTCCTAATCGGGAGGGAAGATAGCTCCTATTTCATAGGGGTTATCTTCCTCAGGATAATAATCTCTACTTGTGGATCAATATTCCAACCTCGTAGTAGTTATCTACCATGCGGTTATGCTTCTTTGGCTTTCCAGACGTGGCCTTCTTAATCCTTAAGCTAAAGGCTCTGGCCTGCTTCCCAGTTGTGGGCTTGGACAACTAGAGGATCCAAATATTCCCCTAGTTCCTGTCTAATTTTCTTTGTGCTAGCACATGAGAAATTAAACTTTTGAGTTATTATTTTTTACCCATTGCTTACCCTGTTAGTCTGTAGGCGTTCATCTATAATTTTTCATCTTTTGGCTAAGGTCCATGCTAGGTGGTGTGCTCGGGCCCCCACCATTTCTTTTTGGGAAAGACATGGCTTACGTCAGTTATAACTGTTCCCGCTAATTTAATGATTTTCAAAAGAAATGGTAACTGTCGGCGCAGCCAACCTTTCGGATTCCCAAGAACCCTCATGATTATCTTCCCAGGTTTTTCCCATACGTTTACTTCTACCTGTGCTTCCTCTCTTTGCCTTTCTTTCTTCTTCTTATCTCATACTTCCTCTCTTTGTCTTCCTCGTATTTCTTTGTTCGTATCCCATTTTTCGTCTTTCATTCGCCTCACTTTCAAGAAACTTGCAATGGCTTGTCGTGGTTCTTCCAAAGTTCCCCCCAAATCAAAGGGTGAGTCTTCCCTTGCCCGGTACCCCGCTTCTTTTGACGGGCATTCGTGGTGTTTAGTCGTAAATGTGATGGGCCTCGTTTACCTGAGGGAGTCTTTTTGTATCCCTGAATCAGTGGACATAAGCATCCCCGAAGGGAGGTGTGTCGACAAAGTGGGCTATGGTGGGACGTGGCTCTGAAGGTTTGCGCCCTAACCAATAGGTTGTGGCTCCCTTTCATTCGTCCATTGCACGATGTCTTACATTTCTTAAAGCTTGCTCCTACTCAACTTCACAATAAGGCATGGCGCATGTTGATGTGCGCATGCGTGGTCTTCCACCGTGTGTTGGAGCTTGGGGAGGAGTACCCAGACTTAACGGCGAAAGGGTTTCTTTCCTTCTATAACGTGGCATCTCTGCCAGAGAACATTTACAGCTTCCGCGTATGTGGATTACGCCTGGCGGCTTTTGAAGGGCATTTTTCCAACTCCAAATAATGGACCAGTAAGTTTTTCTTTATTTCTAGTAGAAGCTAGGAATTTTCCGCCAATGAAATGCACATGAATGGGCTAAGGACCACGACCGTGATGGTCTGTGGTCGAATGATCTCATTTCTCCTCCCAATATAGATAGGTTTATGACTATTCCCAACAGCGCCCATGTCAGAGGAGCCAAGCTTAAATTGGTACCATCCCAGCAAAAAGGAGTGCTCCCCAAACCAGGGGGCCAAAAATGAAGCACCCCCATGGTGATGGCGCCAAGTCCAGTGACGCCCCTGGTTCCCTTGTGAAGGTGGCACAAAGAGGTTGATGTAGATACAGCTGTTCTTGGGGAGGCCATGTCGGTGGCTTCCCCTGTCAAGGCCTCCCCATCGGTGAGCCCAATTCTAGATGGCCTGGGCGCCTTGTTGAAGCAGGCTATCGAAGACCTCTCATTAGCTTATGATTTTGGCAGTCGTGGAGATGGCCAAGCACTTGTAGAGAATGTTATCTCCGGTAAGGCTTTTTTTTTTCATTGCTTTTGTTTGTGTGTGTCTATTTCTTTTGTGCTTGTATAGAGTTTAGCTAACCCATTGTGTTTGTGCAGAATGTGGTGGCTTTGGCGTCTTGGATCATAGATGAAAGGGTCTGCTTAGAGGAGGAGGTTCGTGAGCGGTGGAAGTTTTCTTATTTCACCAGGCAAGAGAATAACCGCCTTAAAGCTGGAGGGGACTATTTGCAATGCTGCCTGGAGCAGTCTGATGGTTATATTTAATCTCTAGAGGCAGATCTTGACTCTCTGCATGAGGAGCTGTGCAACCTACGTTCCAAGCTCCTTTGTATCGAGAGTCTCCAAATCCGCGACATTTTTGTCTTGCATATGGCATAAATGGAGAAAGCTACAACTATGGTGGAAGTGCTGCGCCTTGGGGGGGCACTGGATTCCTCTAAGCGATCCCAAACTGATATTGATGGAAATACCACCATGCATGCAAAATCCGGCTCAATTGCACACCCCTAATCAAAGAGGTGAGAAACAAAACTTTGGTGTTAAACTTCTCAATGATATTACCAGGCTCCTTAACAGTATTTATAAGTGTGGATACTTGAGGGCTGATTTGGAGAGTAAGATGAGATGAGATGAGAATTTTGTAAATAGTAGTTTGTGAATAGTAGTGAGATAATTTGAGTTGAGTATTTTTTAGATTTTGAGAAAGGAGAGAGAAAAAGTTGAATAAAAAATATTATAAAATTAAAATATTGTAAGAATATAATTTTATAATATTATTTTTTCTTGAGAGATTTGAAAATGTTGTAATTGTTTTCTATTTTTTATTTGAAAGTTTGAAAATGTTGTAATGATTAGTTTAAAAATTTTGTATTTGAATTATGTTTGGAAATAAAATGAAATGAGCTAAAATAAGAGCATTTGAGAATTTTGTGTTTCATCTTAGGCTTCAAACCTGCTTAGGGCTTGTTTGGAAATAATCTCATCCCAAAATTTTCATCTCATCTCCTTCTTAAACATAATTTAAATACAATCTTTTTAAACTAATCATTACAAATTTTTCAAACTAATTATTACAACTTTTCCAAACTTTTAAACAAATAAATAAAAAGTAATTCAACTTTTTCAAATCTCTAAACAAAAATAATAATTCTAACAATATTTTAATTTTACAATGTTTTTTATTCAACTTTTTATCTCTCTTTTTTCAAAATTCAAAAAATATTTATCTCACTACTATTCACAAACTATATTATTACTATTCACAAAATTCATATCTCATTTCACTCTCCCAACGAGCCCTAAGTTAAATGCTAAACGAACGGGCCTTAAACCACTCTAAACCAATCCCACCAACTAGGCCTTCGAATTTAAACCCATTTACACAACAAGAAGCCCTTTTGTATTCGGGCGTGACGGTACCATCCCCTTTAGAAGACATCGTCGTCAAAGTCATTACAAATTCACTTATAATTCCCCAATATGAGTAATATTGAATTGACCACTCAAGATCTTTAAACTAGTCAATAATGCAGCCGAGGCATTTAGTTTGAAGAACTATATTATGTATTTACACCACACACCATCTACATGACATAATTTTTTTATAGGAAAACAAGAAACATTAATATCAGAAAAATTACAAAGAATTCTTATCAATCCAAACAGCTTGAAAAACTGGCATTGGAACATTAGCCCCCCACATAAAAATATCTTCAACATTCTAAGCATAATGGGCAAGTCTATGGGCTGCCTCGTTACCTAATCCGTGAACATGTTGAACTTTGCACACACTAAACAACTTCATTAATCTTTGTGTTTCTTTAAGCATATTCCCTAGCATTTAAAAAGAACTGGCAGCAACTGCTTTTTGATCATCACCAAGCAATTACTTTTAAGAATAATTTGAGAAATACCACTATGCATGCAAAATTAATGTTCTCTGAACATAGATAAGAGTTCAATTGTTTTAGCATCAGCAACTTCATTTGCAGCTTTATTAACTGCCATAACAACATCATATTTCTCATCTCTGAGTATCACCCCCACCCTTGCTTTATGTTGATTACAGAATATAACTCCATTGACATTTAGTTTGAGGAAACTATGAGGAGGAGGCTTCCAACTGCAGTGTGCCTTAGGGTTTGAGCTAGGTATAGTCATGAACTCCTTGTAAAATTTCCGCAAAGACAATGCATGAGCTATCACATATCTGGATTCATAAGAGCATTGGCATTAAATTATGTAAATGCAAATAAAATGTATAATTTGGTTAATAGAAGATAAAAATTACTTGCATTGGATTATCTAAATGTAAACCAAGATGACTCTCAGTTACAGTAAATCAGCTCTTGTGATTATATTTGACATTCACTATAGCTCAATAAAATCTATTAAAAAATTATTTCTTTCATCACAACACTCTCTCTTCCCTTGAATTTTTCTCTTTATTCTACCATCTCTTTTTCTTTCCTCGATTTCTTCCTCCCACCAGCAAGTTCTATGAAAATCTATTAAAAAATTATTTCTTTCATCACAACACTCTCTCTTCCCTTGAATTTTTCTCTTTATTCTACCAACTCTTTTTCTTTCCTCGATTTCTTCCTCCCACCAGCAAGTTCTATGTCTTTCATCCCTGTGCCTTTTCTCTTCTTGTAGGGATTCATTTTTGTGCATTTTCTCTCCAGTCATTTGCAAGGCTTTTTCTCTCCAGTAACTGTGTGTGTGTGTGTGTGTTTTTTTTTTTCTTTTTCTGTTGACCCAAACGATAGGAAAAATAATTGATAGCTAGAAGTTTCAGATTAGCCAGGAGTCTCATATTGTATAACATTAATATTTTCATGTAACTCTTAATTTAAAAAAAAAATTAATAGAACAAAAGAATTGAAAAAAAAATATTATTAAATTTATAATATTTTATTATTATTTTGACTAATATATAGATAATCCAATCTGGAATAAGTTTTAAGTGGAATGGTCAAATGTAAAATCATGTCATATTATGCAAATTTTGCATTTGCATTTGCATTTGCATTTGCATAATCCAATACTAATACTCTAATATGTTTTTTTATGAATATCTAGATCCACATGGTATAATTTGATTTGGAAGATAAATCTTTAAATTTAAATCTTAAAAATCAAATTATATAATGTTAATGGTGTGTGGTGTAGAAGCCTTAAAATAACATTTCTCTTAGTTTCACCAACTTCAAACCACTACCACATGATGATAGATTTGAAAATAATTCTTATATTTGTAGACGTTTTAATAATCCCAACTGGAGCTTATTCTGTTATGCAGTTCCCATCACCAAGATCCTTCAGTTGACTACAAGTTAGAGCTTTGTAGATCTTCATTCTGGCAATGACATGAAAGATATAATAAAGACCTTTGAGATTACTTCTTCCTCTTTGAAATAACCAGCTTCCATGTTTCTTCTTGACTTATTGTATGGTGAAGAATGCATAAATGAGGTTGTAGTCACCCTTTTTTGAGGTACATAGTTTCCTTATTGTGACATATGTTGTTGAACCATTAAGAACCATTTTTGCTATGTCATAACCCAGCCCCATGTGAAGCGCAATCAGTTTTTAGGTCCAAAGTCCATCTCCTTTCTCAACCAAGCCTAGTCTGAAGATTCTTTTAAGAGAGAAATCGAAACAAGCTTGTTTTAACAAGGTACCCCTAACAACCCACCTCCTTTACAGTCCCCTTCACGATCTCACTCTTTTCTTTGCAATAAACGCGTAGCAACCCCATGCCCTATGCCATACACTGCACCACTGCACGTCATTGCTGCCGATAATTTAAGCCATCGCCTCTATCTCCCTCAGTTTTGTTTTCTCTATCAGTTTCTCTCTTTAGCGTCTCTTGGTCTCTCTTCGTCCGCCTATCTCTTTATCTTATGAACCTTCCAGTTCTTTTCCAATTCTACAGAAATTTAACAATGTTGAGATGAAAGATTAAGAAGAAAACTTCTAATTTTCGAGGAATCAGCACCTCCAAGAATGATCACTCAGCTCATCCAATGAATGCTTTATATTTTCAAGTTATATACTCTTATCCCAGTTATATATATCCAACCGTTGATATCATTACACTTGGAAAGGGCAAATATGTAAAATGCTAAATTCATTATCTATTGGAAAGGGATAATAACTTCTATGATATAATTGTAACACACTTTGTACTTCTTTGGGCAATAAGAGAATGATAAAGGAGATAGAATTTCTCTTAAGGAAATGAAAGGAAAATATGATAATTTTGAGGATGATGATGATCCGACCTCCGCAAGAAAAGAGACGAGAGTTGAACCTTCGCTATTAAACTTCTCAGCAATTTATTAAGTTACCCCTTTACAGTATTTATACAATGAAGAAAGTAATGGGCCATGAACCACTTTAAACCTAGCCCACCAACTAGACTTCCACTATATTTTATCTATGTTTTTTTTTTTTTCACATATATTTTTTTAATACTTTTAAATATTTTTAAAAAAAATACAACATTATTAAAAAAAATACTTCCTTAATTATTAAGTAAAAAAATAAAAAATTCCAGCGAGAGTCCCCAACAGGAGGGCTAGCATTTTCCTTTCAATTATAACTCATTTACACAATAGAAAAATTTTATTTATCGTCTCCTACACTACATATATATCAACATATGATTTGTTATTTTTTTATTCTATTTAAATTCATATATTGATGTGTTTAAACAAAAGGAAAAAAATGATAAGTCACATGTTGGTATGGTGTGTGAATGATAAATAACATTTCTTCAACACGATCAACAAGTAGAGTTGTAGAAATAAATTGAAAACCCAACCAAATCGATTGAATTGAAACTAATTAATCGGTTCAATTCGGTTATATGAAAGGTTTGGTTGGTTTCGAATTTTTCTTTTGTTATTATTTATGTTTGCATATTAAATTATTTATATAATATTTTATAACATGCATGTATGATTGTTAGTAACTTATTACCTACTGCATAATATTTATCCATCTTATGACCTGCTAATAAATTGTTGCACTTGCATATTTTAACATCTAGTAACTCATATATATTATATAGCACTTAATAATTTGATGATACATTCATAAATTATATACATACATGCAACTCAATTTCCACTCTATGCTTTTTAACCTATTAATAATTTAATATCTTGGAGAATATCGTGACATTAACATTTTTACACATAATTAATTTAAGGAGCTTAATTTATAGAAAAATGCTAAATCTACTTAAGAAAAATTTACAAAAAAACGTACTTCTCTACATGTCAGTTATTGATATGCTGCAAATTATGAAATTTGGATTTCAAAAGAAAACTAACAAAATGAATCTTGTAAGTAAAAGTGTAAACAAATATTGATAGAGAGGGAAATTTTGTAATCTCACTCAACAGAGTCTAGTGTGGTCTATTCCAATATATATATATATATATATATATATATAATTACATGTGTATGTTAAAGGAATATACAGCTTTAGGAAACTAGGCTATACATGGAAAGAATACAATCTTATAATGGTCTATTGCATGAATCATGGGGCCTTGTCTTGTGCACATTCGGTGATAGCATTAATTTCCTTATTATTCCCCCTCAAGCTGAGCGGGAGTGAGCGGACGCATAGCTTGGTGCATAAATCTTGAAATCTGGCAGTAGGCATTGGCTTGGTGAGTGCACCTGTGAGTTGTGATTCACTTGGTAGAAAATGAACATATAGCGAATGCCTTTGAACTTGCTCCACAAATTGGTAATCGATCTCAACATGCTTAGTTCAAGCATGAAAGACAGAATTCGCAGACAAGTATGTAGCCCCAAGATTGTCACATCATAGGCGCAGGCATTGAGCTCATGAAATACCAAGTTCGAGCAAAATTCTCCCCTTTGTACTTGAATGAGTCATAATGGGTTGTTTTTTTTAACTCTAGGAAACCAAAGACTGATAAAAAAATACACAATAACCCCCTATTGATTTCCTGTCATCAGGGCTTCCTGCCCAATCAACATTAGAAAATATTGATGAAACAAATGTCTTACTTGGGTGTAGTAAGAGTCCAAAATCAGAGGTATCACGTAGGTAGCGCAAAATGTGTTTGACTGCAACCCAATGCTTATCCGTTGGCTTGTGCCTAAATTGGCACATTTTGTTTACAGAAAAGGCAATATCAAGTCAAGTAAGAGAGAGGTATTGGAGAGCACCCATAACACTTCGATACAAACTCGGGTCTAAAAAATTTACACCATAAAAAAGCGACAACTGAGTGCTTGATGACATAGTAGAATACATGGCTTTTGCATTAGCCATATTAGTATGATCAAGAAGATCCATAATGTACCGCTTTTGGCTAAGGAGTAGACCTTCAGGAGTGGAAATAGCTTCAATGCCAAGGAAGAAATGAAGAGGACCAAAATCCTTGACCGCAAACTCCAAACTCAGAGACTTGATGAGTGATGTCATGACGGAAGGTGATGAGCCAATAATGAGGATGTCATCGACATACACAAGGACAAAGAGTTGGGTGCCATGAGTGTTGAAAATAAACAATAAGGTGTCAGACTTGGAATTGTAAAATCTATAGTCAAGAAGTTTGGCACTTAAACGGGCATACCACGCAAGAGGGGCCTGCTTTAATCCATAAAGAGCTTTGTTAAGATGACAAACATGATGGGGAAAAGCCTTGTCAACATAACCAGTTGGTTGAACCATGAAGACCTCCTCCTGAACAAAACCACGAAGGAAGGCATTAGAGACATCAATTTGCCTTATTGGCCATTGCTTTGAAATGACAAAAGTGAGTACCAAGCAGATAGTAGTAGGCTTGATCACTGGATTAAAAGTATCACCATAGTCAATGCCAGGTTGTTGGTGGTACCCTTTAGCAACCAGGCGAGCCTTGTGGCGAACCCTCTTGCCCTTAGAATCTCTCTTGACACAATACACCGACTTGTTTCCAATTAAGTTCATTCCTTCGTGAAAAGGAACGAGTTTCCATGTGTCATTTTTCATCAAGGCTGAGTACTCATCATCCATGGCTTGACTCCATGGAGCAAAAATGATAGTACGTGAGTAGTATCCTGGGTCATCAGGGATGTGATCAATATTTGCCATAAAAGCCTATGGCTCTGAAGAAGGGATGGTACCATCAAAACAAATTTTGGATTTGAAAAATTTATTTTGTGCATGGGTGCGCATTGGATGAATTCTTGCAGGAGAAGCAATTATAGCAACATGAGAGGAAGGTCCTTGGTTTGGGGAAGGGTCCATGGAATGAGAGAGATTTTGGGAGTTGAAGTTGGAATTTGACTGAGATGGGATAGGTACCGAGTAATTATGGGAATAAACTATGGAATTAGAATCTGTCAAAGATGCACTTGATGATGGAGATTGAGTTATAGAAGGAGTGACCAAGATATGAGGAGTAGATGAAGGTGATTGTGTTGCAAAAGGAAGGGAGACCGAATGAGGTGATGTGCATGAATCAAGGGATGAGGAATTCACAGCTGGGTGTGACAATGAGGGAGTGACAACTTGGGCTAGGTGGCACAATTTGAATTGTCGAGACATGCGGTTGTGAAGAAGTGAATGGTTGCATGGATTTTTGTCTTGATTGTGGAAGGATTGGATGGGATTTTAATGAGGCTTGACCCATGGAAGAGGGAAGGATATTATTGCCGAGATATATGGCTATGAATGAGTGATTGGTTGCATGGATTTTTGTCTTGATTGTGAACAAATGGGATGCAATTTTAATGAGGCTTGACTCGTGGAAGTAAGAGGAATATATTCATGACCAACTGGAGAAAAATTGGAGAAAGGGAACTCAGAATCATCGAATAGGACATGTCGAGAAATAAAGATACGTCCCGAGTATATATCCAAACATTGATAGCCACGATGATGACTACTAAAACCAAGGAAGACACATTTTTTAGACCGAAAATCAATTTTGTGATGATTGTATGGTCTAAGATATGGCCATCAAGCACAACCAAAAATGCAGAGAACGGAATAATCTGGTTTTTTATTGAACAATTTCAAACAGAGAAATAGTGTGTAGGGGAGAAGTAGGCAATCAGTTGATAATAAAAGTGGCCATTGAAATGCTTCATCCCAATAAGAGTGAGGAACCAAAGATTTAGATGAGAGATAGACCACTCTCAACAATATGCCTATGTTTACATTCCACCGTCCCATTTTGTTGGGAGGTATGAGGACATGTGAGACGATGTGTGATGCCTTGTTCGCCATAGAATGGATGAAGAGAACAAAATTATCCCCCCCAGTCAGTTTGAACACACTTTATTTTACGATCCAATAATTGTTCAATTCATTTTTGGAATGAAATGAAAATAGAATAAACTGACGATTTAGTAGGCATTGGAAAGATCTACGTGAATTTGCTAAAATGGTCAACAAAAGAAACATAATATTCATTGTCTTTTTTCGACATTATAAAAGAACGGCCCCATACATCTGAAAAGATTAAAGAAAAGAAAGACGATGCCTATTGCCCTGTTGACAGGAGTTGCAAACCACTGGTGTTTTATTTAAAGAAACTGGAAGAGACGCCCTGGAAGTCAGATGCTTGATAGTTTTGAATGAAGCATGACCAAGATAAGAATGCCAAACATCTAATGCAACACATTGATGGGAAAAAGTTTGAAAATATTTGGTAGGTCGCAAAGGATAAAGACCACCCTCAGTTTTGCCGCTGAACAGGAGCTTCTACGTGCATTCATCAGTCACAGAAAAATAACCGGCATGAAATTCAATAAAAACATTGTTATAAGCAGTGAATTAACTTACGGAAACCAAAATTTTCTTAATGTGAGGAACATGTAAAACTGAATTTAATTTAAAAGTAGTATTAGGGAGAGAGTTTAGAAGAACCAATATGGCGAATTGGCAAACCTGTTCCATCCCTAAATTGGATGGTGCCAATCCCTTGGAAAGGTTCTGCACCAAGATTCAGGTTTTGAAACTCATTGGTGAGATGATTTGTCAAACCTGTATCAGTGTACTAAGTAAGATCATTTGATGACTGAGGTTGAGTATGAGCCATATAGGCCTGCATGGTTGGCTGTGTACCCTGATAAGAAAGGTCAAGCCTATGGTAACACTGCACTGCATTGTGGTCATTCTTGCCACATACTTGACAAATCATATGTGATCCACCAGAATAATGTCCTTGGGAACCCTTTCCACGACCACGATTGCCCTAGCCTTGATTGTTAGGAAATGAGCATTGAGCATGTTGACCTCCACGGCCACGAGTTTAAGTATGATGAGTTGCCATATTCACTGATCCAATAGAGATATCAAGTGCAGTATTTTGCTGCTCAAGTCTTAATTCAAAACTCATTAAATGAGCAAAGGCATCTTCAAGAGAGACTTAATCAACCCGAGTTGAGAGAGAGGTGACTATGGAGTTGTATGTAGAATCTAGGCCTACAAGTAAAGACGTCAAAAATTTTTAGCCCCGAAGGGGCTCACCCACTGCAGCCAATGTATCAGCAGACGATTTTACTTTCTGATAATACTCAGAAATGGACATATCACCCTTCTTGAGGGTTGATAGTTCAATGTGAATTCCTACCACGCGTGCTTAGGCATGGTTAGAGAACATTTGCTCAAGAGCACTCCACACATCCTTGGAAGTTTCAAGTCCCACCGTGTGGATAATAACTGATTCAGAGAGAGAGAGGACATTAGAGCACTGAGTATGACTTGATCCTGATTGTACTAGTGATAGTACTCAAGATTTGGAGCGGTTTGGATTTTTCCATCTTCTTTGGACGTGATATGAAGAATTGGAGGTGGGCATGGGATTGTGTCATCCGCATATCCGATCAATTGTTGGCCTCTAAGGTACGGTAGGATTTGGGCTTGCCAAAGGAGGTAATTATTCTTTGCCAATTTTATAGTGACAAGATAATGTAGGTTAAATGGGATGGAGATGGACGCTATTTGTGAAGCAATGGAAGACTGGGAGTTTGAAGAAGAACCGACAGAGTGACAAGAGGCCATTGGAAGGGGAACAAAAAAATCTTTAGACGTTTTTCTTTTAGTTGGCTCTTGATACCATAAACAAATATTGATAGAGAAGGAAATTTTGTAATCTCACTCAACAGAGTCTAGCGTCATCTTTTCCAATATATATATATATATAGAATTACATGTGTTTGGTAAAGGAATATACAGCTTTAGGAAACTAGGCTTTACATGGAAAGAATACAATCCTATAATGGTCTATGGCATGAATCACGTGGTCTTGTCTTGTGCACATGTGATAGCATCGATTTCCTTATTAAAGTGTAAGTATATGTAATACTACGTATTCTAATTTATATAACGTAAATTTTGAGGAAGAAATACTTGGAAAAACATGTTTGTTACTTGTTAGGTGGCTTAAAAGCTTAAACGAAACCCGACCGAAAATTAATCGATATCCGTCTTCTGCTAAAAATGGTCTCTTTTATGGTCTTTGACTCTGCTGTTGTTCGTCATTGAGGGGCATCTGGTTCATGAGGTGGCACTTCAAGGGAGATTGGTCTCCTGGTTTTGAGGGATAAGTGGGCTGATGATCTTCCTTTAGAATCTGTATTTGATAGCACTTATCTAGTAATAAGGTTGAGCTCTAACTCCGACTTCAAACGGAATTAGAGTATGACTCCAATCAGAGGTCAGAGTTCTAAACAAAGGTCATATTGGGCTAAAAAAAATAAAATATAAGTACTTAAATATTAAACATTGACTTTTGGGGAGATGATGACATACATATGGCATACCTGTATCCATGAATATGGGTTCAACAAAAGGGTTGGTAGATTCCCGCCAAAATCTTCATAATTGAATTGAAGTGGTCCTAGTGTCCTACTGCTACATTTATATTACATAATATATAGAGTACAAAGAGAGCAATCAAGCAATTTAAGGCATATTGGGACTCATTTTTTTGTATTTTTGCTCTCTAATTAATTTGTATTTTTGGGGTTCTGATTAGGTTCTATATCTAATTGACATGATAAATGATATAATATCAACTAACATCAATCCTATAATATTGTCTCCAAATATATTAATATAATAATGTGGTCAATTTTTTTTGTTAAGTAAATTATATGCAAAAATTAGTTTGATCCATTACATTACATAACACACTATTAACAGAGGTAGGTGTGTCTACGACTTGATCTAAAATAAATATAAGACTAATAAGAGTATCATGCGGTGGGTCCTTGTTTCAGTCTTTGCTTGGATCGAGCACAATGTAATGTAACTACATAGATTATTTAATATGATCACCAATGCCCAAGTCCAAATCTGTAAAAAAAAAAAAAAAAAAAAAAAAATACTGAAAAGATAAAAAAAAAAGAAGCTTAAATACAATAGTTTAAAAACTAAATAACATTTATGATGTAGTCATAAGTTATAACAGTCTCATTTATAACGTAATAACAATATTGACTTAGTCTTGAAAGATAACTACATAAATATTAAACACAGATTTCGCTTAAATCTCAACAGTCCATTGGTCATGCCTGAAATGAAGATAGACAGTTGCAATCAATAAATGAAAAAATTTGATAATAAAAAAACTAAACACGATAAAAGTAGAATTTGATTCTTACCAAGAAATGGAGTTCTCTCAACTCCATCCCAACTCTCAAGGGGCTTCCATTTCATAAGCTCAATCATCTGCAGTTATGTTTAAAAGCATATAAACTTATCCGATTCAAGCCTATAGCTCTCGGCATCAACACCAACGGTATCTAGTCCAATGGGCGTTTCCCTTATCTAATTATGTGTGCAAACGAGGGCCTCCACAGTTGACGGTGATAATGAACTCCGATAAGCATCCAACATGCGACCTCCAGTGCTAAATGATGACTCTGAGACAATCGTAATGACAATAATGGCTAGCACATCTCGGGCTACACGGGAAAAGACTGGATACTTGGTGGAATTAACCTTCTACCAAGTTAATAACTGAAATACATCACTAGGTGCCTCGACAGCTTCCATAAAATATCGTTTAACCTCATATGTACACTGTATAATATTCCTTGTTGACATGAGTTGATGATACTGCTGCATAATACGATGGCCTATAACTCCTACGGATGGGTCAGTATCACCTAAGGAAGCTGTCGACCCCATCAGCCTCGAATGTGAGGAGCTACCAACTGTGGATGAAGGCTGACAACTATTACTGTAGTGATTATATAGGTCATCAATATCACTTTTTAGCACTCTAATAAACTCTGTAGCATTCACTGCCCTGAGAATGGAATTTACCCAAAATTCTATAATGGCTAACTTATATCGAGGGTCAAGGATCACAACCACAAATAGTAATCTATTTATCTTCTCAATATTTCCTAAATATTTATCATATTTGGTCTTCATCCACGTAACCATAGGATATAACAATCCACTAGAGTCAACACAACTATTTTCCAAGTGGAAGTGAAGCTCCGAGAGCTCACTGAAGAATGAGTTCGTAGATATTTGGATCCAGATATCTATATGGTTATGTCATAAAAAATTCTTAAAAATTCAACAAAGTGCCATACACTGGTCTAATCATGTGCGTCCGGCGCACTGAGCCCCTGTCCTGGTGGCTCTAACAAAGGATACCTCAGGCCTCCCATCTTCACCTCCATTCGCTCGAATGCTTTTTGGTACTTTTGTACCACATCCAACATCATGTATGTAGAGTTCCATCGAGTCGGAACATTCAAGTACAACATACTAGAACATTCAATCTTAAGATATTTTCCTATTGCCTTAAACTTGGCAAGCTTTTGAGAGGAACCCCTCACATATCGCACAATATTACAGACTCGGGTAATGGAATTATCAATCTCTTTTAACCCCTCAACAATTATGAGGTTGATGATATAAGCACAACATCGAACATGAATAAGATCGCCTACGAATTGAGATTCAATTTTTTTGAATTTGATGATTTTTCTTTTTAAATACAACATTAATGATCATCACCTAATCCCCATTGAATTTTGAAGCAAAGCCAGTGACGCAATAATATATTTGACCAGGATTATATACTTATAATTAAAGAAATGAAAATTTATTGAACGTCGCTTTTTTCAACCAACAACAAATTAAAATTAAAATTAAAGAAGAAACTCAATACTTCCTACTTGCTATATGGATATTGCTTGGTCAACTAGAACTTTTTTAACATCTCTTGCAAATGGGTTGGTTGACAATGTTATTTTGTAATTTGAAGGGCTTTTGTGGGAGCAATGTTATGTATAATTAATTTTATGAAATATCCGATGCATGCACAGATAATGTAATTAAATATTATACAAGGCATGCAATTAAACTATTAACTAATGATACATAGTTAAATATACAAAATACAGCTAATATATAATATATGTATAACACATACACGTATTCTAGGCGTAATTTACGATCTTTAAAACCAGCATATATGAGCTGAATTTAGCTTGATGAATTTTGTTTGCAAATCTAAATCGAGTCAAGTCAATTTATACGAGTTTAATTTATTTAATATTCGAACTGATATTACTGTTTATAGACAGCTTAATTATTATACGAATCGAGCAAAAATTATTCATATATGAGTCAAGAGCCATTGTTAACCGGCCGGCACGGTAATTTAGTTGAGCCTAGTATGTTTAAGTTCCCAGGGTAGTTACACTAACGTTTTATGTATAGATTTTTTTCCTTTCTATTTGGAGAAGGCTAGGAAAACAAGTTGTACCTGATACTTTCAGTTCATTTTTATGATTGCAATGGAATTAAAATCCACGAATGGATATGGTTTGAATTAGAACTTGATACAAGTAGTGTCTTTGATTCGAAGAATTTCTTTCCAAAGCACGAAAAAAAAAATTAAGGAGAATCTATCTAATTTGTCTACAACACTCAGTAAATAGATCAAAAACATTGCATGCATACAATGCATTGCTTTAAGGAGAATCTGTCTAATTTTAGAGAAAGAAGAGAAAAATTTCAAACACATTGATTTTTGAAGGAGTAACATCTCTTACATATTTTATCAAACACATTGCATGCATACAACACAACTTACAAACACATTACACATTTTATCAAACACATTTACTTACTACAAATTTATAAAAAAAATTCGCAAGAATCACAACAAAATACTTAGACGTGCATGCTATGAGTAACGGAAGAGACGTGTACATAAAATTAAATTGCTTGATTTAATTTTAGGGCTCGGAATCAGGTACTCTCACCGTAGGCTGAAGTTGAATGGAGGCTGAAGCTCGGATTGAAGTCACGCACTACGGATGAGCAAAGAGGAATGACGGCAATAGAGAGGGAACGAGGTGGCGAGGTCAAGGTTCACTAGTTCATACATAAGACTTGAGAGAAGGAAGAAGGAAGAAGGGACGGGGGTCCTGCGTTTTGGACCCCCCGTGTGATGAAACGACGGCGTTCCACATTACGACGTCGTTTAATTTTTTTAAAAAAATTGGAGTCGCCCTATTCGGAGCTACTCTGAACTCCGACTTCGATTTCCGACCACTCCGACTCTGTCGGAGTTAGAATCAGAGCAGATGTCGAGCGGAGTTAGAATTTTCAGAATTTTGCACAGCCCTATCTAGTAACATTATTGATTTAGGAAATGAGATTTGTTATACACCAGTTATTATTCACCCCATACTCTATACTTGACAGTTTTTTTTTTTAATTTTTTCCTTTTTGGGTGTGGGGTGTGGGATGAATAGAGAAGAATTATTTTTAAGAAATATGTTAATAGGAGTGAAATAATTTGAATTAAAATATTTTATCGAGTTTTTGAAAAGGAAAAAAATTAATAAAAAATTATAAAATTAAAATATTATTTAAATTTAATTTTTTAATAATTTTTTTATTTGAAAAAGTTGAATTATTTTTTGTGTTTTGTTTAAAAGTTTGAAAAATTATAATAATTTGATAATAATTAGATGAAAAAAATTGAAAAATTAAAATTAAAAAATATTTATATTTAAATAATATTTAAAAATAAAATTATGAAAAATTTTGAAAGAAGAAAAGATTATTTTCCACCTTTTAACTAATATTTTTAGATAAAATTTAATTAAAGGAAGGCCATCCTCACTCAAAACTTGAACTAAATATACTGTTTGCGTGAAAGACTCGCTGAACGGTGCACCCTGGCCTTAACGCTACGTTTAGATTTGAAAAATATTTTATCTTATTTTATTATTATAAGTTATTCAAATTTTTATATAAAATATAATAAATAATATAAATTTTTTAAATTATAAAATAATAATAATATTCTAAAATATTTTTTTCAATTTTATCTGCATGACATGTCTGAATCGAAACCAGCCCTGAGTTACGAGGGCAATAGTGTAATTCAAAACTTAAAAGGTACAAAACATTGTCGTTTCTGTCTTTGAAGGAGGTCAAAATGTTGAAAGCAAAATATATAGCCATCCCCCGGTCTTGTCTATATGTGTAACCAAGGGGATAAGATCATAAACACCAATTGGAGACAGAGAAAGACGGGCGACAATGGCATCCACAGCTTCGGCTCTATCATGGAGTTCTTCTTCGTGGTTACATAGCTTCGGAGGAAACTTGAATGAAGCCACTAAACTACCGGACAGAAGAACAGCCCTGGTGGTTTTGGCTCAGAAGAAAGCCATCAAGACCCGCAAGGTAGATATATATTTCATCTTTTTAAAAACGAAATGGTTTGTGCTATTATTCTTTACATTCCAGCACCTTTAATGTGTGTTCGACATTGTTTGGCTGCTGGGAACGTGAAGGAAAAGAAAACTAAAAATACATTATTCACGATTTAGCTTCTCTTTCCATACATTTTTATTAGCAACAAAACTTAATAGAAAATGTAAAAGACATTGAAGTAAGTGTCAGTAATAGCGTTATAATTGAGTGCTGATGTGGGAGGGGTCAGATAATATTGAAGGAAGACGTGACAGACCTGGGAAAGAAGGGGCAGCTGCTTGACGTGAAGGCTGGGTATTACAGAAATTATCTTCTACCCATGGGCAAGGCTCAGATTGTCACTTCCAGTCTGATCAAGTAATGTGTACTGAACCATCTTATCTTTACATTGTGTTGGTTTCGTTATCTCTCACATGCCCAATTCAGGAGGAACACTGATGGTTTGGTCTGCCAGGGTTTCATTTCAAAAGTGTTTGATGATAATGTGATGATAAAATGCAACAAGTTTAAGGAGCCTAGGTCTCGTAACTGGGGAAAATTTTCAAGTAGAAAGTGTACCACATGCTAATAGGCCATATCTAGAGTAAGTAGAAACTACAAGGGATGTCTATAGCTGATACGAGTAAGATTTGTCTTGGATTTGGAGTTATAGTTTGATTAAATGTCAATGCAGATTGTGAATGCTGATTGCACTCCTGGGCATCTATACAATTCCGAAAATGATATATTATGCTTATGATAGAGGGAGTCGGAAGGTGGAAAGATTTTTTTTTCTTGTCAATTTTTGCCATTTTGTGTCTGGCAGTTAACTTTATGCCAGCATTTGCTAAAACTCTTCCCAAAATGTAAGAGTTGTAGGAAATCAAGATAAATGATTCAATGGACATGGTTGCTTCTTCCTCATCTCTGCTAGCAACCTCCATAGTTGCTGACAACCACCTGCTGAGTGCTGACTAAAACACAATAGTACATTACCTTTCATTATTCCTGAAGACAACCCATAAATGTGCTGCCTGCATAATTTGCTACAATGACCCCCTCTAGTAGTGCCTATGGAATTACCATAATCATCTTTAGCTATATGATCTCCTGTTCAGCTAACATGAGCATCTTCATTGTCCACAAACACTAGATGTTATTCCACCAAGGCTACTATTAGTCATCATCTTGTGCTGAACAATGCTTGTATTCGCATTTCCATAAGACTTTGCATTATCGACATTGCAACTTTCTTTACTGCCTCACCACCACCCAATCTCTATCACAACCTGCTGAAAACTAGTGCCAACACTGGTTTTTTTTTTTTTTTATCGATAAACAAAATTTTATTGAGCATAAAATAGACAAAGGCCCCATTGTACAGGTAATATACAAGATTGTCGCCTATGCATGCAAGTTTTGCGATACTAGGAAGTCATGAAAAGACATTCCATTGAAATCAATTACAACTGACCAATGGAGTAAAGTATTGAAAAATAAACTTCTAAGCGCATCCATTGGCCACTCTCGATCTTCAAAGCTTCTTGCATTCCTCTCCCTCCAAATACACCACCATAGAAAAATTGGGACCATCTTCTACACTTTTGCAATTTGAGGGTTACCCTGGATACCTAACAAAGAAGCTAGGAGGTTGATTACCCTTTACAGCATCACCCAAGCTAATCCCACCCGAGCAAAGAAGTCATTCCACAAGGTCATAGCAATCTCACAATGACATAATAGATGATCTACGGATTCTCCACTCCTTTTGCACGTAACAACACCAATCCATGACTGATGTGGCATTTCCGTAGATTGTTTGTTGTGAGGATCTTCCCTAATGAGGCTGTCCATACAACATTTGCCTTCAGGGGTCCTTTTGTCTTCCAAATACTCTTCCATGGAAATGGATTTGTATTATGTGTGATCATGGCATGATAGTAGGAGCAAACTGTGAACTTCCCTTTCTTAGAAGGGCGCCAAAAGATCTTGTCTTCAACTCCCTTCATTATATGGGTAGAGAGTATACTAGATCATAGAACTCTGAGAAAGCATCAACTTCCCAATCTTGTGCATCTGTAAAGAATGTAACATTCCATTGGGGAGTACCTTTAGAAAGAATTAAGAGGTTTGCAATTGAGGCTTCTTTCATTCTTGCTATGCCATAGAATTCTGGTCACACTACTACCCTCATCAACGTTAACCACATCTATCTTCCCCAACCTATAAGTTATTAAAACCATTTTTTTCTTCTCTTTTTGTTATTTTGTTCTTATGACAATGCAACTGCAGCATCCACAAAAACAAAGAATCTCCATTAAGCCATAGATATCTAGGGATTACTCCACCACATGGGGATGAAAGTACAGTATTGGATATGGAGGATTTCCTGGTGGTCTAAGGTTTTAATGGTAGAACTTTCTTAAAAAATGACTTATAGTATTATCCATGTAAACTGAAGCATTTGATGTTTCGGGAACTTGTAAATGATTATCCTTAAAAAACTATTAATGGTCAATGTGCACAAGTACTCTTAACACATAAAAAAATGACATGCTCTCCAAAGATTTCAAAACATTCAAAAGCAGGGAGTGCATTTTTTTCAATTATAATTTTCTTCTAAATGCACTGAAGGACGCAATGAGCAGCAACATCTCAAGGCATTCTACTTGATGATCTGTTTAAAATATCTAATCTTGTTTAAGTGATCACATACTTTCAACCTTCCTGATAACTTTGGAGAGCTTGTCATTTTTAGGATTCAGATCCTAATGTTCCTTCTGAACTTGCCATACTGACCACATACTTTTCCCAGCCTCCAAGGTCAAAATCACTTATAATTACATATAAAAGAATGTCACCCATGGTTACGCTCTAGTTATGTTGGCAATGCCACATTTTTTAAACATCTAAGAATATAAAATACTCACCAAGAGCATGGAAAAGCAGAAATTTTTTTCAGAGAAAATATGTAGTGTGACTCTATCTGTATAGAGCATTAACACATGTTAGGGGACAAATAGTGATTGAAGAGACATGTCATTGAATGTAATATCGTATTCTTGGAAGAACTTATCTATCTTTTTATTCTCAGATAATTTTCCTAAATTTATTCATTCATTCTTTTTACAGGGAAATGCGAATGGAAGAGGAGAGAATTGAGGCTGAGAAAAAGCGGGTAACTGAGTTAAACATTTGTTTTATCCATATGCTTCCTTGAAAGTGAAATGGCTCAAGTTATACCTTATATAACTAGTTTCTTTTTTGATAAGTACCCTTATAACTAGTTTCATGATCATAACATTAATCTGTTGATGTTTACTCATAATTTGTTTTTATTGGTAAAAAAAATTTTAATTGATCATAAGAATAGGCAAAAGCCCAAGTATATGTAACATATATAAAAGCATCGCCTATGCATGCTATTTAGTCATACAAGAAATTCGTGAACGTTCATTCCTTTAAAATTAGTTACAACAGACCAATGAAGTAATGTACTGAAAAATAAATTTCTAAGCTCATCCATGGACCACTCTCCATCTTCGAAGCTTCTTTTGTTCCTCTGCCACCAAAACCACCACCATAGGTATATTGGGACCAACTTCCATATTGCTGCAATGTGGAAATTTCCTTGAAGGCCTTTCTAAGAAGCTAGTAGATCGATTATATTTCTCGGCATCACCCAAGCTAGTCTCACCCAAGCAAAGAATTCATTTCATAAAGGTAATGACAATCTCACAATGTAGTAGATCATCAACAAACACCCCACTCTTTTTGCACATACAACAACAATCCATGACAATGATTCAGTGTTTCCTTAAATTTTCTATTGCGAGAATTTTTCCCAAGGAAGCTGTCTGTACAAAGAAGATTGCTTGTAGGGGTTCCCTTGTTTTCCAAATATTCTTCCATGGGAATGGATTTGCATAATGCTAATTCATGGCTTGGTAGAGAGAGCGGATGGTTGTAACACCCCTTGTTGTAGGTTAGGAGTGTTACGTGCTTTTGTAACTATGCCCGGTAAAGAGACCCAACTTGATAAAAATACCTAGGTAAAGAGACCCAACTTGATAAAAATACCCAGTTTATCAAAAAATAAATTCCCCAAAAAAAAAAAAAAAAAAAAAAAAACATAAGAATATAATCCAAAGCAAGAAAATTTAAAATTGACATTTTTGTGAAAAAAAGAACACTATAAAGTAAGGGCTGGTTTGTTTTCATAAACCATCTTAACTCATTTCATCTTATTTCATCTAATCATTATAATTTCTTCAAACTCCCAAACAAAATATAATAAACAATTCAACCTTTTCAAATCTAAAAAAAAAAAAAAATTAAAAAATTATATTCTAATAATATTTTATTCAACTTTCATTTCATCTTATCTCATCTGTGTAACCAAACGAGGCCTAAGTCTGAAAATCCCTTGACACATGATCCATGCTTGGTCATCAGCTCATCAATACTATCTTCTTTACTTGGACATTTTTTTTATTGGCACCGGTTGTTCGAGAACAGCGTCCCGACTAATTTTGGGGGAGCACATGCCCCGGCAAGGAGTTTCCCGCAATCTTTACTAGACATTTTAAAAACATAAAACAATAAACAAACAACCAAAATGAGACAATTACTCAATAAGTAGTATATTATACAGTAAACACAATAAACATAGGGTTTCCTTGAAAGGCGTGCATACTCAATACTTATAATACTAACATAAACATGTAACATGTGCTATGCATAACTCATTAAACTTGTCTTTCCCTTTATTTAATGGCCAACACATCTTAACCCCCATGTGCAGGGTTGTGCACCGGTTCCCCTTCTTGTGGCCACAAGGGGAACTGCTTAACTTATCATAACATATTATGGTGGACTACATTTAAGTCCATGACTTGCAAATCTACCCATAACTGCATTGATACCATGCATCTCTTATGGCTATTCTTAAAGCTTCTTTCATAACTTGTCTTTTATCTTTCTAATCATGATGCATGTAGAACACATAATGACATAGCTTATCATAATCATAAATGAAATCATATCATGATGCATGTAAAACACATTAACATGACATTCCAAAATCACTTTCATCATAACTTGATATGTAAAAAGGGGCTTTCAATAAAGGGCAATACATAGATAATACTTAAAAAGAAACATTGTTTTACCATACATGTAAAGGTATGATCATGCTACTTACCTCTTTGCTTCTATTGATAACAAATGCATCAATAACCACCTACTTGAAGTTGCTGGAAGATGGTTGGACTTGATAGGGTGTGGCTGGTTTTTTTTTCAATCTCCTGAAATTGCAGCAGTTATCTAGGGTTAGGGATTGGTTTTCTTGAAGAACATTAGGGGTTCTATCCTAATGGCTAGGAGTTCTAGGGTAAATATGTTGCTATTCTTTGGATCCATATAGGAGTCATAAATGGGGCTGATTTCCAATTATCACGAATTTAAAAGCCAAAAATCAAATGGGCTTTGGCTAGAAAATACTTGGCCTTATCCATCTATATATCGGCCTAATGGGCCAAACCTACTCCATTTTGAATCTAGGTCCATAATTTCATATATAATCCTATCTCCTCAATACTAGATCCTCAAATAATACGTACGGGCTAATGGGCCCTAAAATAATCTTCCTTTACTCATGTGAGTAGAGTATACTAGTTCATAAAACTCTAAAAATTTTTCAACTTCTCAATCTTGTACATCTATGAAAAATGTAACTTTCCATTGGGGACTGGGGAGTACCATTGGATAGAAGCAAGAGGTCTGCAATCAAGGCTTCTTTCGTTCTTGTTATACCATAGAATTTTAGATAACTTCCTTGAGTGCCTTGTTACCACACCATATGTCATGCCAAAATTGGATTTTGGATTCGTCACGCACTTCAAAGCAGGTATTTCTAAAATATCTATCCCATACTCTTCTTCTGTGCTTTCAAAGCATCCTCCCCATGCTTCACTGTGCTTCAAGTCTCTGAAGATTCTCCATTAAGGCCCCCATTCTTGGTGGTATCTCCAAAGCCATTTGCCCAACAAAGCCTTGTTAATAAAAGTACCCTTTCCAAAGGAGAAGTGGGATGCATATTGTGGCCATTTTAGCAAGTGAAATTTAAGCCCATCTTTCATCCGCCCCCTTAAGAAATTGATGCGATGAGCCACCTTGGTGGAGCACCTTGGTGGGGAGCAGAAATAATGGTAGGAAGTTAGTAGAGGTAGAAGTTAACCCCAAGGGGTTGGCCCAAGTGGTGGCCTTGGTCTTGGTATATCACTCCCTTCAAGGTCTAAGGTTCAACACCTTATGGGTGCAAACAATCTTTTGGGGCCACACCCCTTGGTGAAAAGCCAGCGATTTAACCAGTTCTGTGTAGGGAAACTTTCAAGGGTGCCTTGCACGAGATCGAGGTTTACTCTGCAGGGGTGGGTCCGAAGGGTCCTGCAACATCAAAAAAAAAAAAAAAAAAGTAGGTAGAAGTTGGAAAGGGTACTTTTATTAAAGTGACCCTATTTCCTTTGGATAAATACATCTTCTAACTAGCCAATTTCACTCCATTTTCTCTAACGCGTCATCCCAAATTGGTTTCAATTTGCACGGAGCACTCAAAGGGAGGTCAAGATATTACATTGGCAAGTGAGATATCTTGCATCCTAAAATGGAGGCCATATACTCCACGCTAGAAACATCCCTCATGGGAACTACTTCTGATTTGGCTCAGAAAAAAATTATTTTATTGACCTCTGCTCAAATTGTTTCTAGGTTAAGTGCGCTTGCAGATGTTGATCTGGAGCTACAAGCACTTTGCAGAAAAAAATTCCTTCATTATAGTCTGTGCGTTACTGATATAATAGTCCTGTGATAAATGCCAGCTTAAATACACTGCGTACCTTTGACATGCGTTCTAGCAATTTTAGAATCCTGTTTTCTGTTTCCTTTATTTGGCTAGAAAAACAGCATTGCTGGTTCCAGTTGCTTACTAAAAGATCCAGTATCTCTTAAACCTTGGCTATATTCTTATAAATTATGATTATTTCAATATAGTGCTCAAATGTCCTATAGTTTTTTTATTACAATTTTGTTCTATTCTGTTCTTCTTTTCTAGTAAAACCTTGTCACAGTTTTTTTTTCCTCTATTCTTTTTATGTGCCCTACACCATTTAATTAGATAATATCATATTTCTTCAGGTAAAAGATGAGGCACAACAGCTTGCTCTGATCTTTGAAACAGTTGGAGCTTTTAAGGTAAAGCGCAAAGGCGGGAAGGGGAAACAAATATTTGGAAGGTGAATTAGATCTGTTTTGGTATTAACACTTGTACAATCTTTTTTTTGGCACCTATAAAAAAATAATATATTTTTTGGTTATTGACGGATGCAAAATTGTTTTGGCAGTGTTACTGCTCAGGATCTAGTTGACATAATTAAGGCTCAACTTCGGAGGTACTGTCTATACTGACATTATAATATTTGTCTTCACCAATTCCTACATTGATGTGATCTTTTGCCTTACACAAGTTTTGGTGTTTTGTTAATTATGTACAAATACTGCTAATTCTTTTTTGTACATAATAACTCTTCTTAATAAGAGCAAAACAAGTACAAAGAAAGTACAAAGAAAGTGTAAAAAAGGGAATACTGAGAAAAATCCCTTGTTTCCTATCAATAAATTTTCTCATTGTTTAATTATTATTGATGTAGTGGAAAGTGGGTAAAGAAAAGTAGAACAAGTGTTTTGTGTGATTCCTTGAATCCACAAGGAGAGTGAAAGCACAAGAAAGCATATAATGATTTCTATTTGATGATGGAGGCTCTTCTCAAAACAAATTATGTATGATTTTGAAACCTTAAAGCCTTAAAATAAGCAAAATGACTGAAAAACCTTGAAAATGTAAACTTAGAGAGCTTTGAGCAAAAATATATTTCTCTCGGTGGAGAATTCCCATTATATATAGAATACAAGCTGATCTTCAACCCTTAAAATCAACTAAACTACCATATACAGATCTGTCTAAAGATAGCCTACAACTAGTATATCCTAATTAAGGAAGGAATAGAAGATTTACAGAAGATAGCTGTCGAAGCTGTACAAGACATAGAATCTGCTGACTTTAAATGGCCAGTTAATTCCATTGGCATCCCCCCTCAAATTGATGCTGGTAAATCTACAAGCATCAATTTGCTAACAAGGAAATTATGGAGCTGACATGTCATGAATTTGGTGAAGATATCCCCGATTTGTAGAGTAGTGGAGATATGTGGGAGGGTGATACTCTGGTGGTCATAGGCCTCCCGAATGGAGTGGCAGTCAACCTTTATGTGCTTTGTGCGTTCGTGGTAGACAGAGTTGGCAGCAACTAGTGCTGTCAGCATTGTATAGGAGTAGGTTGAACTTGGGAGAAACCAAGCTCTGTGAGGAGACCATGCAGCCAAATGATCTTGGAGAATGCAGCAGACATGGTGTGCCAAGGTGTGCCACCATGTCTGCGGATAGGTGGAGATGTCGAGGGGCTTGCATGAACTTGCTGATGGTGTGGACAACATAAGAGATGTTCGGTCGTGTAACACCCCTTCCCATAGTTAGGAATATTACGAACATTCATAACATGATGCCCGGTGAAGAGACAAAATTTTGAAATACCTCTTTTATCGGAAAGCATCAAAAACATTAAAACTGGACTGAACATAATTGTCTTGAAATTGAACGTAAAGTAAAAAGAACATAAACTAGTCCTACGAATGACTTGTATTCAAATAACATAATAGAAATCTAATTCTTGTGTGAATAACACTTACTTCTTTCTAAGTCTTTGTACTAGATCTACTTCTGGCCATCCAGCTCTGCATCATCATAATCACCATCTGTGAGAATTAAACATAGAAGAAAATAGAAAGACAAACAAAAATGAGTCGAATACTTAGTATGTAGCACATCATACCGTAAACATGACTCAGCTTGACATAGACTTAATTTTTGAAGACTCTTCATAACATACATATATCATCATAGATTTACATAGTGTATTTAATCATTATCATTAACATGAGCGGAATCATACATAGTCATGGCAAACATGTAACGTGATTGTATAAATGACTGATTACATGTGCTTCCTAACAATCATACATGGCTTGTTCATTTTGTCTTTCACTTATTACATATGGTAAACCACGATTGAGTCTATGATACGGCATAACTTATCTTGTAATGAAACACGCTTGAGTCTGTATGTAACACCTCCTTCCCATAGGATAGAGATATTACTAACATTCATAACATAATGCCCGGGAAAGAGATTCATATCCTGAAATACCTCATTTATTGAAATTCATAAAAAATATTAAAACTGAATTGAACATGATTGTTTCGAAAACTGAACGTAACGTAAAAGAACATACCTAAACTAATCCTATGAGTGACATAAAAGAAATCTAATTCTTGTGTGAATATCACTTATTCCTTCCTAAGTCTTTATACTAGGTTTATTCCTGGCCATCCAGCTCTGCGTCATTATAGACACCATCTGCGAGAATTAAACATGGAAGAAAACAAGAAGACAAACAAAAATGAGTCGAATACTCAGTAAGTAGCACATCATACCGTAAAATATAATCTGGCCTAGCATGGACTTAATTTCTGAAGACTCTTCACAACATATTTACACCATCACAGATTCACAATCATACATATAACATAACTTTATGAAAACTTTGCATACGTATACATATCATCACAAATTCACATGGTATATATATATATATATATATATATATTTATCATTAACATGAGCGGAAGCATACATAATCATGGTAAATATGTAACATGAATGCATAATAACTTGTTTTAACATGGAATGAAACACGCTTGGGTCCGTGTTTCACTTAACTGAATCATAGAGTGAAACACGCTTGGGTCCGTGTTTCACTTATCTGAATAACATGGAGTGAAACACGCTTGGGTCCGTGTTTCACAGTTCGTGTTCCACTTAACTGAATCATGGAGTGAAACACGCTTGGGTTCGTGTTTCACTTAACTGAATAACATAGAGTAAAACACGTTTGGATCCGTGTTTCACTTATCTGAATAACATGGAGTGAAACACGCTTGGGTCCGTGTTTCACTTAACTTGTGGTTAACCACGTTTGAGTCCGTGGCACTGTCTTAAAACTTCTTATGTTTCTTAATGCATGAGAATCCATTAGGCTTCATGAATTTTCTTAACATGGCATTTTCTTGTACATGGCATAGCATAACATGACATTTTCTTGTACATAACATAACATAACATGACATAACATAACATGATCTGAACATTATATGACATTCCATGGCATACATGATCTAAGTACTATATGAACATGACATACATAATCTAAGTACTACATGGCATACATGATCTAAGTATTACATGAGCAATGAGAATTCATTAAGCTTCATGAACTTCCTTAACATAGCATATTCTTGTACTTGGCATAGCATAACATGACATAATCATAACATGATCTGAACATTTTATAACATTCCATGGCACACATGATCTAAGTACTATATGAATATGGCATACATGATCTAAGTACTACATGGCATACATGATCTAAGTATTACATGAGCATGACTTGCATAATCTGGCTATTCTATTACATGGCATACTTGACTTGAATTACTACATGAACATCTCATGACTTTTATATGATCTCAGTAGTAACATTCAATCAATCAAACAAATTCATTCATTCAAGCATAATCTCATATTTCATCAAGATCGTGAAAGGAATCTAACCTTGACTTGTCTCTTAGCGTAACGTAAATAACCATTATAAGCACATCATATTTTTATACATAACAATAATATGTATACATAACAATAATAACAATCATATTCACAGTATGCGTGTATTTGTATGATCATACTATTTACCTCTTAGCGATGCTTCCTGATTTTCAACTTGTAGCGCGTTACCTATAGGAGGTACTAGGTGTTACTAATTTCCTAGCAAAACGTGTCGTAATGCTCTACGTAATTAAATATGTATAATGGAATTTAACTAAAATAATAGGCTCTATAATATACTTTAAAATCCTTTAAATACCTTTTTATAAAAATTGTCTATAGGCTCTTAATTATTCAAGTAGATAAAGTCCATGTAAAAGTAATGTTTTTCTGAGAATATAACCAACCCAATAAAATACTAAAACATGTTTTTGTAGAGCACCACTAGCCCACTTTAAACCATAAAACAGTTTTTGTAAGATTGGGTCCAGCTTAAAACATGGCCCGTGTAGATAATAGGCCCTCTTCAAGTTTATAAGGCTCCGGGCTAAAAGGCTTAAGGCCCATAGCCCATTCTAATATCAGTAAAGTAAAAGCCTTAAGGGCTGAGAAAGAAATGCTCTGAGAGGAGCATCGTGCGACGGAAGGCAACTCACCGAGAGAGGGACTGAGTGCGACGGCGGCTTTGGGTGGCTGGGAGTGACCGGCGACGCAACTGGGGGGGTCCCTATGGCGGTGCGACACCGAGAGAGGGAGAGAGAGAGAGAGAGTTTAGAGAGAGAACCATCAAACCGAAAAACACTAGGGAGAGAAAATGGTGGCTGACGGCGATGGGCTTACCGGAAGGGAGTGGGCTCGACGGGGTTGGGCTGGCCGACAGTTTCTGGCACCGTGGGTGGTGCTCCAACATCCTATGGTGGTCGGCGGCGGTTGGGCAGAAACTAAGGCTTATGCGAAATTGTTGTTCATCTGGGTATTTTAGTGTGTTTAAAACAGTGGGTTTATGTGAGATTTTATAGATGATGGGGGAGGGAAACGACGTGACTCCTCAGAAGATATGCGACGTTTGAAGTTTGCTACACTTGGAAATTATTCCTACGAGGATACGGGTTCTGAGAGGATTTTGAGGAATCAAGTTGTGGTTTCAAACTAGGAAACTAATCTAATATGAAAACTAATAGAAACGACGTGACTCCTCAGGAAATCACTAATTTACTGTTAGCATATTTTCTAAGATGATAATAGAAGTAAAATAAATAAATGTAAAATCCAAAAAAAAAATAATAATAATATGAACAATACATAAAACCTATCTTATGGCCTAATCTTAGGATTGGGTTGTTACACTGTATTTCACTTAATGTTGCATAACTTGTCATAACATGGAGTGAAACACGCTTGAGTCCGTGTTTCACTTAACTTGCATATCGTGTCATAACATGGAGTGAAACATGCTTGAGTTCGTGTTTCACTTAACTTGTATATCGTGTCATAACATGGAGTGAAACGCGCGTGAGTCCTTGTTTTACTCAACTTGTGGTGAACCACGCTTGGGTCCGTGGCACCGCTTATCATCTTATCTTTCTTAATGCATGAGAACTTTATTGAACTTCATGAACTTCTTTAGCATGTCATATTCTTAATCACGGCATAACATAACATGACCTGGCACAACATGATCTAAACATTTTATAACATTCCATGGTATACATGATCTAAGTACTACATGAACATTACATTGCATACATGATCTAATTACTACATAAACATTACATGGCATACGTTATCAAACTACTACATGAACATTACATGGCATACGTGACTTGAATACTACGTGAACATTACATAGCATTCATGTGATTTTAATAACATTCAATCCACCAAACTACAATCTATATAAGCATAACATACATAGGCTCACTTACAAGTATATCATCATAATTCATCGAAGATCGTGAAAGGGGTCTAACCTTGACTTGGGTCATAGCGTAACGTAGGTAACCATCACATTTTCCTACATAATTATAATATTTATAGTACACATGCAATTATGATCATCCTACTTACCTCTTAGCGCTACTTCCTGATTCCCACTTTGTAGCGCGTTGCCTATACGAGGTACTATAGATGTTACTAATTTCTTAGTGAACATGTCTAGTATTCTAATTACTTAAAATCATACAATAGAGATAATTTAATCATATTCAATTACACTAAGATTAATACATAAAATTGAAAATCATATTTAAATGGTCAATTGGAATATTACTAAAATAATAGGCTCAATGGTATACTTTTTTTCTTTTATCAGTAAAAGATAGATATTATATATATGAATGAAATAGGCATAGCCCTTGTACACAGGAAGTATACATAAGTGCTCCTAAATACATTCTAAAAACGATAAATTAAATACAAGAAATCCTGAATATTGTCCCCATGCAATACAATAGTGGAAAACCAACACATTAGAGTGTGGAGAAAAAAATTCTTCAACTCGGCCATTGTTCGTTTCTTATCTTCAAAGCAACGCACTTTCCTTTCCGTCCAAATACACTTCATAATGCACAATGGAATCGTCTTCCACACTGCTGCCACTTGATGACACCCTTGCAACTTTGTCCAACATCCCAACAAATCCACCACCCTCATAGGCATAACCCAAGCAACATCAACCCTTTGAAAGATCTCATCCCACAACGCTCTTGTTACCTCATAGTGTAGTAAGAGATGGTCCATAGATTCTCCATTCTTCTTACACATGTAGCACTAATCCAACACTACACAACCTTAAATTCCTTAAATCTTTTCTGGAAAAAAAATAATTCTATGCCCCATATATTTATTCAATTAAAAGCTAAGCCCATTAAAACGACTACCAGAGTGTTTTCTGAAAAATAAACCCAGCCCAACCTACGTCCTGACGAAATAGAGAGAGGGGAGGGTGGCGGAAAAAAGTGGGCTTATCGGAAAGGAGTGGGTTTGACAGGGTTAGGCTGGTCGGCGATTTCTGGGCAGCGTGGTGGTGCCCTGACGTCCTTTTTGGTGGTCAACGGTGGCTGGGCAAAAACATAGGGATGTGCGAGTGAGTTTTTTCTGTGTAAACCAGATTTCTTGTGTGATTAATTCTGAGGACTCGTGGGATTCTTATAGACGATGGGGAGGGAAGTGGCATGAGTCCTCAGGAGATATGCTAAGGTTTGAAGTTGGGTATTGGTTTAAATCTAGGAATCTATTTAAATTGGAAACTAAGGGATAACTATGTCGATAAGGAAACTTCCTAATGAATTACAAACCCTTTTAATTTGATTAGTTGTCAAATTTCGAAAATAATAAGAATAAAAATCAAAATAGATAAATAATAATTTAAAAAATAAAATAAAATAAAAAACTGATCTTAAGTCCTATTTGGGTTCGTATTTTACAGGTTGGGTGACGGTTAGATAGATAAGACTACCAACCAGCTTCTGATAGAAAGTTGGATCCTCAAGAAGCTCCCCTTCGTCACGTCAATTCTTCACATTAAGTTCCATGGGGGTGTCAACTGAAGTAGTGTTTGTGAGTCTGGCTAACTGAATCAGATCTTGAATATACTTGTGTTGATTCAAGAAGATACCTTGAGGCCGATGATGCACCTGTGAGCTGGCCAAGGTCTTTCATGTGGAAAGTAGAATGCAATAATTTCTGAATCTTAGAGATGGCCTCCATATCAGAACCAGTGACAACGATATCGTCCACATAAACAAGGAGAACAACTATGCCCTTAGATGTCCTTTGTAGAAAAAGGGAGGAGTCATACTGTCTTTGAGTGAAGGAAAAGCCAAGGAGAGTGGATCGAAACTTTTCAAACCATACACTTGGTGCCTGCTTCAAACCATACAAAGAGTGTTTTAGTTTGCAAACATCATTAGGTGAGGAAGTAAGCATACCAAAGGGAAGTTTCATGTAAACTTCCTCCTTGAAATCTCCATGTAGGAATGCGTTCTTAATGTCCATTTGATGTAAGGACCATGATTGAGATGCAACAAGAGCTAGTATGGTTCGCACGGTGGGCATCTTGGCTACCGGTGCAAAGGTTTCATCGTAGTCTAGGCCATACTCTTGCTTGTTGCCAATAACCACCAACCGAGCCTTGTGACGGTCTATGGATCCATCGAAACCATCGGAATGAAGCTTGATAGAAAACACCAATTTACTGCCAAGGGGCTTCACGGATGGGGGGCATGGAACAACATCCTAGGTCTGGTTTTCTTCAAGTGCGAGAAGTTCTGTTTCAATAGCTTTCCGCCAACACTCAGGCTCCATTGTCTGTTTATAAGACGAGGGAATAGGAGTAGAAGACAAGGTGGCTGTCAAGAATAAAAGAGGGGTGAAACCAAACCTATCTGGAGGTCTACGAACCCGAATACTGTGTATCAGCAGTCGGGGAATGAAGTTGAGGGGACTCTTGAGGGGCAGAAGTCTTATTTGATGTGGCGGAGGAGCCTCGCTGATACACTCGGAGAGGCTTAGAAGGTATGGGACCTGTAGAAGAGTTAGTAAACGAGGGAAAAACAGAAAATGAAGGAGAAAGGGATCGTTGTGAGTGGAGAAAAAATACTGGTTTTCTAGAAAGATCACATTTCTAGAAACTCGAATACAACGCAGATTTTGATCATAGCAAAGAAAACCTTTCTGGTGTACAGAATATCCTAGAAAGGCGCATTGGACTGATTGAGCCGTGGGTTTTGGGCGTTTGTGTGCAGGAAGATGAACATAGCACACAACCAAAGGTATGAAGGTTAGAATAATTTGGAGTGTGAACAAATAATCGAGTGTAAGGAGAGATGTGGTTCAATGAGGGAGAAGGCAATCTGTTGATGAGGTGGACAGCAATGGAGAGAGCTTCACACCAGAACCGAGAGGGCACAGATGACTCTAAAAGAAGGGTGTGGACAACATCGAGAAGGTGACGGTTCTTTCTTCCAGTCACCCCATTTTGTTGGGGGTTGAAGGATAAGACCGTTGAGAGATTATGCCATTAGTTTGCAAAAATTCCTGAAACACATGAGACATGTACTCACCCCCATTGTTAGAGCGAAAGGATTTTGATATCGGCAGAAAATTGAGTCTGAATATGAGCATGAAAGAGCTTCAAAGCAGAAAATACTTCATCTTTAGAATGCAGGAGATAAATCCACGTGAACCGACTATAGTCATCAATAAAAGTGACGAAGTACTTGTAATTCGCATGAGAAGTAACTGGTGTCATACCCCACACATCACTATGTATAATATCAAAAGGCTGGACTACTTTTGGTGTGTGAGTGGGAAATGACATAGTTTTACTTTTGCCAAGTCGACAAGAATTGCAATAAAATTGAACTGCACTAAGAGATGGTGACTCTTTATTCCCAAGTAAACCAGAATTTAGCAAATCATGAAGTACATTAGAGTTTGGATGTCATAGACGTTTATGCCATGCTCGGTAATCAACATGAGCAGAATTACAAGTGACAAAGGGCAAAGGGAAACAAGGATACAAAGGAAATTGGAGAGGAAAAAGACGTCCTACTTTAGGCCCCCTCATGATCATCTTCCCTGATTGTTGATCCTGCACAACACAACCAGATTTAGAGAATTCCACTTTACAATCATTGTCAACCAATTGACCGACAAAAACAAGATTAGTGGTTAGACCAGAAGAGGCAAAGACATTGGTTAGATAAGAAGAAACATCACCGGTAGCCGTGATAGGTAAATGAATTCCATCAGCAGTATGAATCTTGAGATTTCCAGAATATTTGTTTATTTTGGTAAGGAAATGAGCATTATTTGTCCTATGATGGGAAGCCCTGAAATCAAAGTACCAAGGAGGTGATGTAGAGAAGGGTTTACTTGAAAGTCCTAAAGCGGAGAATGCAGAAATGATCATTTGTCGAATCATTTCAAGGGTCACGGGTTGAACAGGAGCAGTAGCACTTTGTGTTGGAAGTGCTGTATCCACAGAACTACCAGTACTAGAACTGGCAACTAAGGCAGTATATGCTGTTTCAAATCTCTTGGGGGTCGGGTAGGGCATTCCTTGATAATATGGCCATCCTTTCTACAGTAGTTGCAGAATTGTTTGGGACAGTTTGATGCGAAATGGCCAAATCCTTTGCAACAAAAGCATTGAACAGTGCTCATGTACCTGCCTCTTGGCTTGCCTTGCGCTGCATAAGCCATGGGAATAGAGGTGGATCTACGTTGTTCCATGGTGGTTTGAGTGAGAAGGCATTGCTCCTCACGAAACAAATCATTGGCATGCATTCAAGGAGGGAACATGTTCTCGGTTCATAAGATTAGACCTGGTGCCTTCAAATTCAGATCTCAATTTCATGAGAAATTGATCCCTCTTAGTAGTTTCATGGACAAGTTGAACAGAACTAAGACCTTTGGGAGGTAAGGTAGCATAGACTATATCAGTATATTCAGCCCAAAGATTCATGAAGCTAGAGTAAAAATCAGATATAGAGAGACTGTCCTGTTGGAGATTGGCCAAGTCATGTTCAAGCTGGAACCGAAGAGCATTGTTGTACTGACTGTAGAGCTTCTTCAGGTAAGTCCACATCTCGGCTGCAGTCTTGAAGGGTTGAAGGTTCAAGATGATGTTGGATTCGACAGATCCTAGAATCCACGCCATGATTTGAGCATCCTTGACCTCCCACTTGGCGTGCTGATCCTTGTCTGTGTTTTTTTCAGGAGCAGGGTTGCTACCATCAACGAACCAAGAAGGCGTCAAACTTATCTGAAGACATGAGGCCGAGAGAACTTGATCAAGAATAACCGAGAACAAGGGAACTAGGGCTGAGTTGGACTTGAGAACAAGAGACACGTGAGAAGAACAAAGACTGAACTAGGGTTGAGTTGGACAAGAGACACGTGAGGATTCAGAATTGTGGCTCTGATGCCATGTAAACTTAGAGTGCTTTGAGCAAAAGTATATTTCTCTCGGTGGAGAATTCCCATTATATATAGAATATAAGCTAATCTTCAGCACTTAAATTCAGTTAAACTACCATAGACAGATCTGTCTAAAGATAGCCTACAGCTAGTATATCCTAATTAAGGAAAGAATAAAAGAGTTACAAACATAGAAGATAGCTGTCAAAGCAGTACAAGGCATAGAATCTGCTGACTTTAAATGGCCAGCTAATTCCGTTGACAGAAAATAGTGATAGATAAGGTAAATAATACCCTAACTACAACTCTATCCACTCCAATGGTTAAAGCAGCACTTGAACTGCAGTCGACTGACTAGAGGCACTTGAAGTGCTGTAGACTGACTAGAGCTTCAGTCGAATGATGATTGAATTAGTGGTATAATACATTTTGTGTGGCTGTGGTTGAAATGACATTCAACCTCAATATTAACTTCAATCTTGATCTAAGCACAGTTGATCAAGATTTTGACCAAGCTTTAGCAAAATCTCTTATGACCTTTGTTTCCCAGAATATATCTTTTTGCAACCTGTTTTACACTTGTCCATTCTACTTGTTGCAAAATCGTGCCGTAGTTAAAATATAAGAACACTTTGCTTTTGGCTGATAATACTCGAGGATCTTTGGCATTAAAAGTCTTGGAGATGCCCACGTCGTCAAGAAGATCAAGCAACATAAACAGTATTGTTGATCTGTTTCAGGATCCGATGAGGCCCCATTTTCTGGTTCTTCAGCTTGTTGTATTTGCCCATTGGAGAGTTTTTTGTTTTGAGGAAACTTGTAACATGACCACCTTCATTGAGATTAAGTGCACCGGCGACCAGAAAAATGTGAAACTTGCTAGAATCATCCAGAATTAGCTCATCAACCCTTCTTTATACTCAATGAAGCTAAATGATCAAAGAAATTTTGAATATACCAATCGACTTACTTTTCCACCATGAATTACCACTGTTCTGGGAGAGAGCTTAAGTGCACGTAGAAAATGACAAGAGAAAGAACTGCCACTTGCAAACCAGATTGACGAGAAAAAATTAAACTATAGCCGAGGCTGTGCGACTCGAGTGCTTCTTCAGGAGCCCAGTGCTTTGAAAGAGCAGGTTTCTATTCAGCAGGTGTGGTTTGAAAGAGGTGTACGATACCCCAATTGGGACCAAAAAGGGCTCTCTGCATGGTGAAATTATATGAAATTAAGAGAAAGGACAGGAACACAGAAATTTGCCGAGGGAAGAGGAATCTCAAAGTTTGAAATTTTCAATGATATGCTTATTTATATACCCGAATGAGGATCTTGAATTAAAGAGGAAATCCTATGATTTAGAGGCAATTGCCATAAATATAGGAAGCATAAATCAAGAAGTAAAGTAAGAGATATGTGCCAGCTCTGTCACTCCACACACCCAACACAGAGTCTGTTAACAAGAGTTTCACTTGAAGGATGGTCAAAGCAGCACAATTCATTTTGTCTATCAATGTTCAAAGTGGCATTCATCTGTAATCTTGGTTGAAGCTAGTTTGAACAAGCTTTAGCATAATGTCTTCTGAGCTTTGTTTATCTCAAAGTTCTCCATTTATCATTTTGCAATCTGTTCTGACTGATACTTTAGAATTTATAGGTGACTCGATCATTCTTTTCTTGAACTCATTCTTGAGTTTCAACACAACCCCTAGCTGTTTTTTATTGCCCTATTAGTTTATGAATAAAAAGTTCAGAAAATAGCGGACTACAAGTTTCTATAGCTGATACTGACTTGTGTTTGTTTAATTGATATGTTTCTCTCATCTATAGGGATGTGGACAAGCGAATTGTTTCTCTTCCTGAAATCCGGGAAACGGGAGAATATATTGCTGAGCTGAGGCTTCACCCAGAAGTTACCGCTCGAGTGAGGTTAAATGTATTTGCCAACTAAGAAGTACCCATTTATGCCTCAGCCTTGGATAGAACAGTTGTGATAGCAGCTTGCACATTGGAGGTAAATGGATAGAGTGGAAAATTTAACAGGGGATCATATACAAGTCTTGATAATGACTAATCTTAAATTCTCAGCGAAATGACTTGGCTTGGTAATTTCTAGACTTTCATGTTGTTTTCTTATATGGGTTTGAAAAACACTTATTACGATAATGTTTAGTCCTCCATATTTATTATTATTTTTTATTTTGTTATTAAGTTCATGGGGAGTAGACTTCTTCATGAAATAAAGAAGTTTTAGGATATTGGAGATTTGAAATAATTTCATATTGATCCCATAATTAGATTTGTCCAGTTTGCATGACTCAGTCTAGGATTCTCATGAGATATTCTACTTATTTACGGCAATCCGTGGATTTATGAGCTCCAATCCATTTCCAACTATGCAGATTATTTTTGTCTCTTGTTCAAATGTTTTCCATATCCGTCTACCAAAAACGAAATAAGCAGGCTATTTGTTGTCTGTTTCAGGAGCCCGTGATTGAGATCAGATTCACATCAATGCCTATTGGGGGACCAACAATGTGTTATTATGTGGTATTATTAATCCGTTTTGCTCGAAACTGCGCCATTCTTATGTTCTTTCTGGCTTCACTGTATGCTGGGCTCTAAAAATCTATATGGTGATTTTTATTTCAACTTGACACAATTTCCAACCAATGTTTTAAATTTCATTTTGGTAATAATTCCGGTTTAAGTATTAGAACGAAATATTTTAGTACTGGTATATTCTGGTGTACCATTTCGGGATTAATTATATATTATATATAAATATTTATATGTATATATAAACTAACAACTAATAGAATAAATACATACATATATATATATATATATATCTAAGTGCATATCTTGTATATGTGTATATATATGGAAGAATTGAAGATTTATAAAATGAATATACACGATGAAAAAATCACAAATTTGAATTGAGACAAAAACAAAGAAAAAATAAATAAAAGAATAGAGAAATTATAAAAAATAATGATATTTAAGAAAAGAGAGAATGAGGGGGACATATTTAAAGATATAAAAAAAATTAAAATGATATAAATACATTTTTATACTCTAGAATTAATTAAATACCATATGAATTTAAAATTTATAAAAATGTCATTCAAGCACAAGAAAATTACAAAAACAGTTTGAAACGAAATATGTACCGGAATGCCAATTCGGGTCCGAGTGGCTTGAATTTGACCGGAATGGCCAAAGTGGACCGAAACAGGTTGGAATTTGGAGTGAAACTAAACAAGAAGGTATAGTGTACCGAATATTACACCAGAATAGAACGAAATTTAAAACTATTGGTTCTTACTCGAGAATGGCTAGGCTAACAAAGAGGTTTCATAAAATAAAGTTCATAAACTAATATAGCTGAATATTATACATTAGATCTTCTTTATTAATAAAATAATTGTACAATTTGATGCACCGCAACATGTTGTATTAGTTTATGAATTTACTTTTATGAATTTTTTTTTTTGTGAACCAAACAATTCTCTTATCTGATAAGAACAATACTTTTAAGAAGCCTATCCACTCAAAATATATATAGTACATGTGATTCTTTTTATCACATTTTGGAAGGCATGGAAACTCGCTCTTGTGGTTTAGGTTAAAAAAATTAAAGATAAAGATGAGTATTCTATTCGGACTTTTTAGAGATTCTTACTCGTAAATATTGCTTACCTTGAGTGCGCAATGCTACTCTCCATTATGTATTTGATCTGAATCATATGTTTATTAAAAAATAAAAATAAAAAAGATAGTCACTTAAAATGCACTATATACTACCAGGTGTGATTGACAAGACAAATTCTAAGTTTATTAAATATAAGAACGACATTTCTCACTTCGAATAAGTCAGACTTTAAAAAAAAAAAAAAAATCTATTTATAAATCTTAGTTTTTATATACCTAACACATCGATGATGTGGAAGTTTTTTACATGAACTTCACTAAAAAATATTGTTGTTTTGATGTTTTGAAAATTATTTATAGTTTCACTATAAGTAATGTGTTAACATATTAAAACTTGGTCATTGACTAGATTTTTGTTAAAAAGTTTGATAGAACTCAAGACCTAATATAGCAATAACTCCTAGACTGAAAACAATGATGTGCTAGGTTGATACCAGAATCAATTCTGATATCGGGCCATGAGAACACAAGGGGATAATGATGCCGGCTGAGAGGCTATTGCAACCAATCGATTGCCATCTGTTGTTGCTACATTAGCCACTAAGGAAGGTAATAATGCCAGATCTAGTGGCCGTGGCAAACTAACATGGTAATAACGAGGAGTTAGAAAGTTTGGATCAGGATCGTCTTCGAGAAATGGTTTCCTTAAATTTAATAAGAAGCTGATCTGATCATCTGAGACACCCATTTTTATTTTTTGTCCGGATGCAGGTTAGGTATTTTTTGTTATTTTAAAGATGATGTGAGGGGAGAAAATAAATAAGTTCATACGGTCCAGCTACTAGGTCTATCTCATCAAGATTAGGGTCAGGGGAGTCATGGGGTCAGGTGAGTCAGGGGGACAGCATGCCAAAGGGGGTCAGAAGGGTCATGGGGACAAGAGTGCATGAGATGTCAATGAGGGGCGCACGCTGGAAAAGAGATTCAGATAAATAGAGGAAAAGGTTCTCCTTCTTCGGGTCGGCTTCTTCTTCGTCTTCAGTTCTCCTTCTTCTTCTTCAATCTCTCCTTCAACCAGAGAACAAAGAGAGCTCCGGCGAATGTCTTTTTCTAGTAAATTTACATTCAACATCACCATTGTACAGAGAGATATGAGAGATTGTAAACAAGAAGATTATAGTGGATTCTCCTCCCCAAACGTCCTTGGACGTAGGCATTATGCCGAATCACATAAATCTATGTGTTCATCTCTTTATTTCTCTGCACTTATGTTTTCTATTCATCGCCATGGACGTACGCACCTCCGCCGTACAGCTACATCGAAATACTACTAGGGGCTCCAAACAATACCGAATGAGGCCCAAGTTGCCCCAGTGGGCCGGGAATGACTCTTTCTCCCCTTCCGCCTGTTGAGCGATTTTTACCGTATCAACATATGCATTGAGGAAGTATGCATTATAGGAAAGGTTTGATTGCACTTGTATGTATAGTACCGCAAGTCTTGGTGCTCAATTATTGTTGGATTTTGATTCCTCGTTTAGCTCTACCTTTCCTCTACTTTAAGAATGTCTTAATGTGGGAAAGGAAAACGGTCTACTGGTCCAACCTTATAAAATCTTCTGCTCTCCCAAAGCCTACTGGTTTGCCTTTTGTTGATATGTAACAATTGCATCATTGCCAAAGTTTTGAATTATAATTTTTATTGAAGGGTCATATTAGTCGCTTCGACCTGCCCAATTGCCTAAGGGTATCTTAGTCATGAATAATATCCGACAGCCACTACAAGAAAACTTCTTATTTGTAGTCAGTTATTTATTGTAAAAATAATTATTTTTTGTTAAAATGAGTTTATTTTCATTATAAATAGTCATTCTTGTTCCAAATAATCGATCACAAATCCTTGTTTTTCTTATAGTGAGTGTGCTAGAAGTTGAGAATGACCTTACCGAATGTATGTGTCTCTATCTCTCTATTGGGTAGACCTTTAAAAAAAATACTGAACTATTTCTTTTATCATGACCAACAATATAAAGCATGGTTGTAAATTGCAGTGGCAATTATAAAGGAAACTTCTCCACTTTTATATTATCATTTAATTGATATCAACATATTAAAAAAAACAAGCAGTTGTGGATATCCCAATTGCACTTGTAGTGACCAGAGACCTGTTATCTACAGAAAAAATGGGTTAGACTAACTTAACAAAACCAAAAAGGGTCAGCCTAAGCTTGCACATGAGTGGTGGTTATGATTAGGACCACAGAGTCAAACATATACTCCTCAGTGACTCGGTGGATATGACCCATTTGTATAGAGTAAATGAAAGGGTGAGTTACAACAACTTAGTGAGTAGACTTATGCAAGTGTGTGACGGGTGCATACATAGAAATGCTACAATGCAATGTTTCAGAATATCATTAAACAAGGACTTAAGATGCAATCATTGCAAGATAAAAAAGAAATAAAAAATCCTATTAAAGTCATGCCATTTCGCACGAAGTCAACACATTATGTATGAATGTCTACATCTTCTCAAATCACAATCACAAACGCTCTGTTTAACCCTCAGAGTCAAGGTGGTGTCTCGAACCTTCCAGGCCAAGCCAACAACCATAGTTGTGTTTGGTTGCCAAAGTGAGCTCAACCTATCTCAAACTAATCATTAATGAGACTCACTATTTTTTTAACTTCTCATAAAAAAATTAAACTCATCCTAACATACTTCATATATTTAAACACATATTTCAACCTATTTACATTCAAACACATCTCAGTAGGACCCATAAAACACTACTATTCACAAATTAACTCAAATTATCTGAGATCACCTCAACATCTAAATGCAGCTTAGTCTCAACTTCCACCTTTCAATAAAACGAAATACTAATCCACTAAGTCTAAATGAATACAACATACAATAGGGTTAAGTCAAGGCAATATTCACAACCTCATCAACTATACTTAAATTGAAACCTAATGGTAATATCTAGTCACAATAGCTTGTTTCCCTGTTGTCTTGTTTATCATGTTATTCCATAAAACATCTTATAATTGCATAAATAATCATATTTAAGACAAAAGAAACAGAGCATTCTTAGTTTTTTACAATATGAAGTTATCCAATACCAACTCATCAACATGCCGATATTTCCACCATTTCAATTTCATATCATCACTCAACAATATATGTAACTTACTATACAGCTATAAATGCTTTGATTTTATCCTAATACAGATGTTAAATCATCAAGAAAATCATGCTAAAGTCGGTTTCATACTAAAATCACATTATACCTGAGCATAGATAAAAATACAAACACTTGGCTTCTACAATTTCTTGTTTGAGTCTCTTATATTCATCTACCTATAAACTTTAAACAATCAATTCATTCCCCCATTTTAAACATTAAGAGAATGAATTACAATGAGGTGGCAAGTTGAATTCCAAGACTATAAGCTCAGTTATACAAAACAACCACAAAGGTTCACCATCTGCAAATATCGATGTTAAAAACCTAATGTTCGTAGTCCAACTTTGACTTCTTGATATCCCATACTGCTTTCATTCCTATACCTAAGAGCTGATAGTATGGATAATCAATGGACTATCAACCTTTACACTAAACCGTTAATCTCTTAACTCGTATTATGCTCACACCTGAATATACATCATACTTAAGCAACCTGTGATGTACACGAATAAACTCAAATATTCATGTTAACCACCAATCCATGACCCGTGTGTCCTTATAAGCAAGTAACATTAAACAAGGCCTAATATGCAACCCATAACATATCAGTTCGAACCCGTTAACATCATACATCATACATCATGGAGGGAAAATTACCTAGAGAGAGCTGTGTTTACCGAGAGTGACTGATTGAAGGGGTGGCTGAGGTTATGCTGGCTGGGCTTGGCATGATGGTGGCTGCATGGATGTTGGTCGCATGCATAGAGAAGTGGAGTGATATGGCACATCATAGGATGTGGAAGCTTGCGGTTTAGAATGGCGCAAGGTTGGTTCACCCGGGCATGGAAGTGCCTTGTTTTAAAGAGAGGAAAACAGAGGATAAGTACGTGGTGGACATGCAGTGGTTCTTTGTTGTGGCTCTTGGTTTGGACCTGGTTCTTTCACGGTTGGGACGTCGGTGTGATTTCCAGGCTTGCTAAGCAGTTCTACGGTGATATCAGAAATCCTGTGGTAGACTGGCTGTAACTCGTGAGTTGCAAAGCTTCATGTACACTGGCTGACTGGTCTACAATTTCCTTGGCTGGTTACTGCCGTGGTTTGGGTGAAGTGGTGCTATGCTAGTGTGTAACACCCATTCCTTTAGGTACATAATGTTACGTATATTCGTAGCATAATGCCCGGTAAAGAGATTTGACACCATACAAAAATACCTCATTTATTGAATCATCATTCTAACTTAGCATAATAGAGTCTCACAATATAAAAGCTAAAACATACAAATAACATAAACTAGTTCTATGTACCAAAATCACTTATTCAAGTGTCTAATCATAACTAGACCCATGTGGACTGACACTTTTTCAAGGTCTAAGTCTCTAGAAGAATAATCTACCCCTAGCACTCCTGTTTCGTATCCACGAAATCATCATCCGGGACATGTTATTTGTACATTAAAACATAGAACAACGAAACAAAGAAATGAGTCGAAAACTCAGTAATAGCACATTATACTGTAAACTTAACATAGTTTAACATTAAGCTTAACTTAGAAAACATTCATGCATAGACATACATACACATGACATGTAGACCATTCATCAGTAACATGATGCATGCATAACTAACTCCATGCATTTCCTATCATTTATTCATCTTCTCTTTCACTTATTTAGTGGCCATCATAATATGTGTGCATTGGTCCAATTGTCGTTGACCGTATATAACATATCATAACATATGTTGAACCATACTTGGGTTCATGGCACCGTATAACTTGTCATAACATGTAGTGAAACACACTTGGTCCATATTATCACATTATATATGGTGAACCACGTTTGAGTCTGTGGCATCGCATAACATATCATAACATGTGGTGAAATACGCTTGGGTCTATATTACCTCAAAACATCATAGCATGCATGTGGTGGACTATGCTTAAGTCCGTGGCTTGCACATCCACTCATAACATAAGGCTAACCTTAAAGTTTACTTGTCATTCATGTGTCTTACTAACTTTCATAATGCATGTGAACATGTTGACTTCATGAATTTACATGGCGTGACATAATATTGAGCATGACATAACATTAAACATGGCCTATTAACATGAGCCTTACCTAACATAACATAACATAGACATGGCATACATGTGATTTTCATGGCATGTCATCCATTCTAGCAACAATCCATATCAGCATGGCATACATAGTCTCATTCACAAGTATATCTTCGTAATTCATAGAGGTTCATGAAAAGGAGCTAACATTGAATTGGCTCGTAGCGTAGCATAGCTAAACGTCACATTTTCATGTAAAACAGAATATTTACAGCACACATAAAGTTATGATCATCCTACTTACTCTTAGCACTGCTTCTTGGATCCTACTTCATAGCTCTTTACCTATTCGAGGTACTAGACATTACTAAATTTCTAGAAAAACATGCCATAGCATTCTACTCAATTAAATATATATCATGATCTTTAATCTAATAAAATATTTGGTTATATACTAAAATTACTATCTACTATATCATATAATGATTTATACGCTAATATCATATTTAATCTTATACTTAGTAGCGTAATTTAGGCTTTATACAAATCTATTAGACAAGCCTTGGAAATCTCACTATATAACATAGGTTTAATCACGTTCAAAACATTTAAGAAAATAAAATCTGAACCCTTATAATATATTGGTGTAAATTGGTTTGTAAAACGATTAATAGTTAATAACATAATTTTTAACTCCTAAGCATTTTCTTAAAAATAAGATTTTTGGATTAATATTTGTCCAAGTAAAACCAAGCCCATGTAAAACAACATACAAGGGTGTTTCTGAAAAATAAAACCAGCCTAACCAATTTAACAACACAAGTTCAGGCTAAAACTAAGCCCAACTAAAACAAGATATGCAAGCTGACTTGAATAAACCCAATTAAAACAAAGGTCCGTGCGAGTCAGCCCATCTCAAAAGGATTATAGCCATTTTTGGTAAAACACTAAAAAGGCTTAAAGCTTTTACAGGGGGGCTACACGGCAAGGGATTTTAATGGCACTTTTGTTAAACAGTTTCGCTGCGGAGTGGTTCGACTATTAAGCTGAGAAAAGCAACCCTCCATTCACACGGTGACACGTAGAAAAAAACACAATAAACCCTTTAGACCTCATCACACAGAATCACAAGCAATTCTCTCCACATAATCGGGTTTTCGACTTTCACATTTCTTTTCTTGTCTTTGTACACTTCCAGCTCACCTCATTGATGCGCCACCAAGCTCGCCGCCCACAGACCAAGACTCGCCCTCCACCGTCGACCACTGACCAAGGTTGGAGGCAGCCCACTTTGCAAGACCATAAGTAAGGGAGTTTGCATGTCTGAAAACTCAGTTAAGGGGAGCTCGAGCTTTTGAAGCAAGAGAGATGGGTTGGGCGGGGCAAAGCTCTAGATTTTCTTCTTCTTCCCATCTTTGTGAGTCTCCATTGCTAGATTCTCACCTTCTTTCTCATTTTTTCTAATTATTTTCTAGATTTTCATGATTTCTCAGTTGGATTAAAGCTCTGATGAGTTGCTATTCAAGTTATTTTTTGTTTTCTCTTGAGGGCTTTTGTGTTCTTGAGAATTTTTGCTTGGTCTTTGTCCAAAAGTTGTAGAGGATGGAACTAGGTTCCTTCGTTCCAGAGAATCTGCCATGAGCAAGGTGAATCAGGTAAGCGGGTTCCTTTCTCTCTCTCTCTCCCTCTCTGTTCCTCTCGGCCTCAGCCCATCCTCTGGATCATCTAGGTCACCGCCACAGTCTGGGTCGAGCTCCACCACTGTTTGGGTCTAGCGTCGTGCAGGATGACAATGTTGAGATCTTGAGCCTGTCGAGGTTCCTCAAGAAGAAGTAGAAAGGGCAGCATATGAATACGAGTGAGGAAGAAGGTGTAATGGATTCAATGATCGGCTCCATGCAAATGTAAAATAAACACAATAAATCACCAACGTGTCACGCTGTGAATGGAGGGCTGCTATTCTTTACTTAACAACCGGACCGTTCCCTAACTTTTCTCTTTGTTAAATACCAAGAAAGTTCCATATGATTGATCGATAGGAGCTAAAAGCCTTAAGGCCCATTTTTATTTCATAAAGAAATAGAGAAACACTTGAGGAGGAATGATGGAACTGAGAAACACTTGGGGAGAAATAAGCGTGCAATAGAGACAAGGCTTACCGAGGGAGGAGGGACAACATGCGTCTAAGTTCAGGTGGCTGGGTGGTAGTTTCTGTGGCTATCGAGAGGTTTTCTGTAACACTCAGGAGGGATTAAGAAGAAATTGCCCAACTCCAAGGGTGGGAAGCCTCCAAGAAATCAAGAGGAGGAAAAACTTTTCATTAACAATTTGCATAAAAATGAAAATAGGTCCTGCCAACATCACAAGTACATGATGTCTCTAACAAATTCTTGTGAAATTACTTACAGGCCCTTGAGTATTAACCAATAGGAAATTAGCTACGTACAGACTAATGAAGAAAAGCAACAAACTGTATCTTCTAGATGCATCCTTCAGAACCTTGTATTTTCTCTTAATGCGTTGGCACCATCCCCACCCTTCACGAGATCAACGGTCTTCTTTAACCCATGCAAATCACTTATGCTACAAACTCAGGCCTAACTCATCACTTTGACCCTTTCAAACTTCAGTCCCTTCTTCAAGCTGTCGTGTAACACAGACTTTAGCCCCTTCATCTAGCCGTCTTGTAACAGAGCCCCTTCAATTCAAAACACCTTGCCCATAAGGTGTGGGTAAATGTTTCGCAGCTTGTGAAAAATCTCTCATGTTGCATCTTCATCCTTCTGTCCTTGCCAACGAACTAGGACCTCTGTTATGGGAAAAGCCCCTTTCTTTTTCACCATCATGTCGAGCAATGCTTCGGGTTTAGGGCTCAGGACTCCTAGTGCATCCACTGGTGGGAGTTGTGCTATGGGGCTCATGTCGTGATCCAACCTCTTTTTCATCAATGAAATGTGAAATACAGGGTGGATCTGGGCTGATTCCGACAGATTTACTCTATAAGCCACCTCTCCTACACGCCCAATCACTTGAAATGGCCTATAGAAGCGAGGGGACAGCTTCACATTCCTCCTTTGGGCCAAAGACTTCTGCCGATACGGTTGTAATTTAACATACCCCCATTCTCCAATCTCTAAAGTTTTATTCTTTCTCCTCAAATCAACATACTTTTTCATCCTATCTTGAGCCTTTTGCAGGTTCTGGGGCAACAACTACATGATCTAGTCACAGGATCGGAGAGAGGAGTCAATAGCCTCTACAGAAGATGCTCTTGGCAGGTAGTTCACTAACTTGGGGTGGTCGTATCCCTATAAGGCTTCAAAGGGTGTGAGTTGTTGTAACACCTCACTTAATTAACCATTAGATCAACCCTTAATCATTCTAGACTAGGCTTATAATTTTGGGTTATTACTTACATTAGGGTTGATCGTGAGGTTAACCTTAATCTTGGTACTTAGTACCGTTAAGCTAATGATTAGAAAAACAAGCCCATTAGTGAATTTAGTGAGGGTTTTAGGATCTTAAATCATCCATGGGCCTAGCCCAATATTCCTTAGGCCATAAACCCATACACTTGGCCATTTTAAACCCATACGGCCAAAAGCCATGTTTGGGTTTATTTCACTATTTAACTTGAAAGCCCAATATACCATACCATTGGTTTCCTTAAACCCAAATCATACCCTAAATATCCAAATGAAGTTTTAAAAATTGGCTAAGACCATTAACCATCATACTTGAGGTCAGTGAACTTTAAGCCATACTTTGAAGCTTAATTGTGCATAATCTTTTCTTAAATCTTTTAATTCAAATTTTCTTGAATTAATACTCCATTAAATCATGATTAGGCCCTATTAATACCCTACCTAAGCCACTCCACATATCATTAAGAAAAATGACAAATCAAGCACAAATCTTGCATCAATTGGTTTTGTATATTATCCTTTGTAATGCTTGGACTGTTTTACCCTTGGGCTCAACATTTTTGTGGTCTATCCTCAAGGGTAATATGGTCCTTAAAAACCTCATGAGACCCTTTCAAACCCAATTTGAGCTTTGGACAAAAATAGTTACTCAAACCAACTCAATGAATCAAACCGAGTGCACCTTGGTCTAGTTTGTGTAGTAATCGATTGAGTTGGAATTTAACCAACCATCTGCCATGGTTTGAAACACCACCCACTCCACCTCCTTCACCACCTAATCCCCAAGGGGCCCCATGACCATCATGAGAATTTTAATTCATATTTTCCCAACCAAAACTATCCCAAACCAAAACTCAACAAAAAAAATCTGCCAAGTAGAAGCCATTTGAACCCGTCGGTTAGCAAGGGAGGATTTCATGACTTTTTCTCAACTAAACCATGCCCCAAGACCTGAAAACCACTGTAGGACCATTGTAGCCACAATAGGGAAGAAATCATGGTGGTTTCATGCCATTATTCCACTGCTCAAGAGGACACAAACTAATGAAGACAATCTGAAAATTTCAGCAAACACCTCCATTGCATCGTCTTATTTTGTGATGCACCTTCATGATCACTTGGCAGCCAACTCTCCACCTTCTACCACCAGAAAAAGTCTTCAAGAGTGACCTTGCTCCTGCACAAATCAGCCATGATGGTGATTCAAAAGGATAAGTCAAGACAATGTGCAAAACTGTCCAAAGAAACTCACTTTGAACCCGTCAGCCCCATGAATAGGTTTTGTTTGATTTTTCTTCTGCACCACGACTTGACCAGCCCCCATAGGAGTAATGTAGCAACTATAGAAGTGAAATCATGGTAGTTTAGGGCACTGTTTTGACCTGCACAAGATGACACAAATGATGGAGTGTAAATCTGAAAAATTCATAATCATACACCGTCTTCCACCAATCCCCTTGGACCAAAGCCAACATCCCCCCCCCTTTGGCTGCGTATAAAACGACCCATCACCCCCTCATTGCCTCCACACCTCATCTCCAAGCTTCTTCTTGAGCCTTGAAGAGCACTTCTCCCTCTTAGAGATCAAAAGAGTGAAACCGAGTGAGTTCTTGGTGAGCTATTCAGTGTTCTTGTGTAAGGTTGTCTTGAGTGGTTGGAAGGCCACGAAATTTGTAAGTTTTCTTAATTTTGATCTTAACTAGCATGTAAAACTTTATTTCCATGTGTTGGTACAAAATTTAGTTGAGTTTTGAGAAGGCTATCATACTTAGTTCAAAACCGGGTCAGTTAAGAGATGGTTTGAATAATTAAATTATTTTAAGTGGGAATTTAGTTATAGCATGTCTTAAGCATAATTTAATATGATTTATCATTGTCTTAACATGACTATGGAAGGTTTAAATTGTGGTTACAAGCATGCCATGGTAGGTTTTGAATCTATCTTGTTTTGATCATCAAGTATGAATCGGTTTTGAATGAAGTAGAGATTAAGGATATCTTAACCATGATTAAGTGTTAGGATGAACTCTATTATCCAAGAAGATCATTTGTGATTAAATAAAATCTCATATGCATGCATTTATAGGGACCGATAGTTGAAAATACACTTAAGCATCAACTAGAGTGCATGCCATGGGTTGGGACTATATGGATAAGTTCCACTTTGATTTTTGAAAATTCAAGGGCATAGCTGGTTTTAGAATGCCACAAATATAAATTTCATTAATTTTGATTAAATTTGGAGTTCGTTTGCAATTAGTGAAAATTTAGGATTTTAATGGCAGTTTTTGAAATTCTATGGGTATTTTTGTAAATACCCATTTTTGAAGCCTTTAATTTTGAACCTCAACCATAGAAGTATTAATCCCAACTTAGTACGCACTTGATTTCAGCTACTATGATATTTTTTCAATTACTCCGGAAGTTTGTAAGTTGGCCTCTAACTTACACTTTGATAGATTATTTATGATTTATTGATAAATGCCTCATTCATGTTTCAATTATCACTTTGAGCATAAAATTTCATGTTATATGATACATTGAGTGTATATTTACATAACATGTGATATTTCTACCATTTCACATAAAAAACTTGCTATATATGCACATGTCATGGAACATATTTTTTTTTAACCTAGCATGAAAATAAATTTTTGTCACGATCCCAAAGGCTAGGATGGAGAATTATCCTAGTAATATTCCTCTATCCACTCTAGAGTATTTAAGAATGGAGTGGTAATTCCTGAGTTGACAAAGAACAGTCAACGGGTTTCGAATGGATTCTATTTAAAGAATGTCGAAGCGAAATCAATATGTTATAACACCTAATGCTAGTAGGTGTACACGTTATGATATTATGTTATATTACCAATGCATTGAGAACAAGTCTGCAGATAACGTAGTTTCAACGTGAGTTGTACTACGGTCACTGATAGGTACTCACAGTGCACATGAGGAATTGCGACGATACCACACATTATGATTAATTTATTAATTTTTAAAAATGATGAAATGTTATGATGAAAATATTATCTTTTGACGATTAAAGTAAAAATGTTCTTTGAACGAAAATGTATGTCTCCGTTTTTTAAAAATGTTGAGGAATCTGGATGGGAGACAAGCACACATTTTTCTGCATTTCATATTTATCATTCTCCATGCATAATTTATCTTTGTGCAAGTTGGCTGTTAACTTACTGAGATTTCATGTAAATCTCACCCTTTATGGACTCACTATCATTCCACTTGGAATGATAGTAGTTGTGTCAGGATACGAGGATGACGGATTATATGAAGCACTAGATCTGACTGATTGAGGAGGAGCTTGACCTTGAGAGGAGACTAGATTTGATCATCATGTTTATAGCCCTAGTCCTTCATGCTCTAGAACGCATGAAATGATTAATTTAACTTTAAAGACTTTAATATTTAGTTGTATTAAGTTATGCTACAATTTGGCTTTGAACTTATGGTGATTAGTAATGCATTGAGATGTTTTAGTTATTCTGTCATAAGTTCTGTTTTCACCCTTTTATCCGCTGTGGTTATTGCATACTGCTAGTTACATACTAGGATGCATTGCATATTAACTATAATGAACAGGGGTTTGTAATCTTGTGTTACATGTCCCGACACTTTAAGTCTCCATTCCATCCCAAGCGAAGTTTGGGGGCGTCACAATTGAGTAGAGGCATGCTTGTTGGTGTTGTACCACCATTTGGCCATAGGGATCCACAGAGCCCAGTCCTTAGGTCGATCTCCCACAAAGCATCGTAAATAATTTTCCAAGGCCTTGTTAACAACCTCATATTGCCTGTCTATCTGTGGGTAATAGGCTATACTATAGGCCAGCTTGACTCCTTGCTGCCTAAACAACTCTACCCAAAATCTGCTAGTAAAGCTTTTGTCCCTATCCGACACAATAGATTGTGGAAGGCCATGGAATCGGAATATATGTTTGATGAAGAGTTGTGCTAGGGTGGTTGCTGTATAGGGGTGGGAGAGGGGAATGAAATGGCTGAACTTTGTCATTTTTTCAACAACTACCCATCTACAATTGTATCTCTGAGAAGTAGGTAGACCCTCTATAAAGTCTATAGTGATGTTGGTCCATGGTTTAGAGGGTATTGCAAGGGGTTGCAAGAGCCAATTGGGTAGGGATTTGTCAGGTTTCACACGCTGGCACACATCATAACTTTGAATGTATTCCTTTACATCAAACTTGAGTCTAAGCCAGAAAAATTCTCTCCTCACTCGGTGCATGGTTTTATCAAAACTAGAATGCCCCCTATAGGGCTATTGTGGAGTGCACCTAATAGCTTGACTTTGAATGGCTTGGACTTGGCTATATACAACCTATGCTTGTAATAGAGCAACCCTTCCTTGTAGCAGTACTGGGGTCCCAACTCCCCCTTACTCAGTTTCTTCAGTAGTTCTTGAACTTCTGTGTCACTTGAGTATAGCTATTTGAGCTCATCCATTAACTCCAGAGTAGGGACATATATCATAGTTAAAATCACAGGTGGTGTAACTCCTTCCTCAAATCTCCTTGACAACGCATCCACCACCCTATTATCTTTGCCCCTTTTATATTCCACTTGGAAACTCTAGCCTAATAGCTTAGAAATCCATCTTTGTTGCATAGGAGTACCCACCATTTGGTCCAGCAAGAACTTTAAGCTTTGTTGGTCAGTTTTTACTACAAACCAAGCTCCTAGTAAGTAAGGTCTCCACCTTTTCACAGCCGATACCAAAGCAAACAACTCCTTCTCATAGGTAGACAATAGTAAGGCCCTACCTTTCAAAGCTTGACTGTAGAAAGCAATGAGGTGACCGTACTGTAATAAGATTGCACCCACTGCCCTTCCCGATGCATCACATTCTATATAAAATGGTAGTGAAAATTTTGGAAGTGTAGCACAGGGGGGTTCATCACTCCTTCCTTCAACTGTAGGAATGCCATTTCTGCCCCTGGGTTCCACTGAAATCCTTCCTTCCTTAATAGGTTTTTCAAAGGGGCTGCAATACCCCCATACCCCTTGATGAATCTACGGTAATAGCCCGTAAGCCCCAAAAACCCACTCAATGACTTGAGGTTGGAGGGTCTCGACCACTCAACCATGGCTCTTAGCTTCTCGGTGGTTAGCCTTGACACCTTGGGCAGATCTGAAATGTCCCAAATAGACCACTTCTGGACTTCCGAAACTGCACTTGGATCTCTTTGCAAAATGCTAGTGCTCCCTTAGGACCTCCAAAGTCACTGTTAGGTGTTGTAGGTGCCCTTCCTTTGTTTTGATGTAGACTAATACATCATAAAAAAACACAATGATAAAATTCCTCAAGTATTGTTTAAAAACAACATTCATTAAACTTTGAAATGTAGATGGAGTATTAGTCAAGCCGAATGACATGACTAAAAACTCATAGTGGCCTTTGTGAGTACGAGAGGCTATTTTGGGAATGTCATTGGTTACTCTGATCTGGTGATACCCATATCGTAAATCCATCTTGGAAAAAATTGTTGAGCCACATAATTCATCCAAAAGTTCCTCCACCACCGAAATAGGATACTTGTCCTTAACAGTAACATTATTAAGGGCTCAGTAATCAACACAAAGTCTCCACGACCCATCAACTTTTCTTACTAACAAAATAGGCCAGGAGTATGGGCTTTGGCTTGGTTGGATAACACCCTGTAACACCCCGATCCCGGAGGTCCGGAGAGTTAGCTCTTAATACTTAATATCAACTTCAATAACACAACTATAAAATCCAGTAAATTTCATAAAATATTAATTCATTTACTCAACCCAAAAATCTATGTTCCTTCATAGGGACAAAAAGAAATTCTCAATAACATAAATTAAAACTCTCCAAAGACTAAAAAATATCCTTAATTCATCAAATCAAAATAATCGAAAATAAGTCAATTTACTAACTATGACTCTTAAATCAGCACTTGTACCCTCAAGCACTTATTCCACTATGATCTTAGACCTTGCTAAACCTTCCTACTCTTGTTCTCTAGCTGAACCATTAAAATTATCTGAAAAATATATGGAGATAAGGGGTGAGTTATCAACAACTCAGTAAGTAGAGAACATATACTAGTATGTAAACATGAGCATTTACAGAGATCAGAACGTAGAACAAAACATTTTCATTTTCGGAGTGCGGAAGCAGAACATGTTATCAAAATATCAGAGTGAAGATTTAGATATAATTTCATTCAAAAATATCCTTTGGCATAGCATAAATGATCATCATCATCATCAGAACATTAAATCAGACCAGAAGCCATGTATAACTCCCGTGGTAGGGTTGTGCATCTGCGGATAGCCAAGTAGAACATAAATCACTCTGTCACCAAAGTGTGCACTCAAAACAGAGACCACTACTATAACCCGTGGCAGGGCCGTATCCAATATTATAACCCGTAGTTGGGCCGTATCCACTATTATTACCCGTGGTTGGGTTGTATTCACTATTATAACTCGTGGCAAGGTCGTAACTGAACAGAGAGGAAACATAATCAAATTCAGAATCAAAAAGTCATGCCAAAAGTTTTCAGAAATCATATCTTATCCAAACAAAGTACTGAACAAAATCATATCATTTTCGTAATCAAAGCAGATCCAAAATATATTTACATAATTATGCACAAATTTTCATATTCGCTCTTTTTGCATAGCTCAGAAATAGAATGTAAAAAATAAGCTCATGTCTACACCAGTCATGACAAAAATGCTTTCTCTTACATCAGAGTTTAATGTGTAATGAAGAATAAATAACTGAAGTTATTTTCACATTTCTTTTCAAAACATATGATGCACCTTTTCGTAAATCAGTCTCAGTTCATTTTTATTTTATGCAAAGTCTAGCATAGGAACTCCGCTTACCTGAATTTCTTAACTTATCAGAATTTCTCCACAGCAGTACTGAACAAAAATCAATCGTCACCTATAAAATAATCATGCAATTCTCCTAAATTTCCAATTAATCATGTTGTTAATATTTCAGCCTAAGCTTCTAAAATAATCCATTTTAATTCCTCAAAACCTAAAATTTCTCTTAACTCTAAAATACCATAACTTTCTAAATTCATCCATGTCCACTTAATAACTCCAACTAAATCATTAATCCTAACTTATTTACTAGTGTATTCAAACTACAAAATTTAATACTAGATCATATAATTATACCAAAATATTTTAAATTAAACAACAACCAAAATTTAATAACTAGATCATATCTAAAGTGTTTAAAAATAAAATTACATCATTATCGCTTACTTTTGAAAGAAATCTTTACTTAATAACAATTTAAATTACTTAAAAGATTTCTGTAAACATAAATAAAATAGAGTCCATTAATACATATTAAAAGTTTAAAACACACTAATACAGCTTGTACTCAAAGGGTAAGAATGTAACTTCATCTCAATTAATGTATGCTTGACTAGCTACACGGTAAGCTTCAGTAGAAAATTTTTTATTTGAAAACATGCTCATAATATGTGAAGTAAGGTTTGCACGGTAAAGGCTAACTGTGAGGGAAGGGAATGTGCAACAGCGCAGGGAGCTGGCTGAGGTTGGCGGTGGTGAGTACGGCGACAGGGCACTGGGTGAGAGAGAAAATGATGAGAGAGAGGAAGATAATGTGAGAGAAGAAGAGACAATGGCTTACGGCTTACGGTGAGCAGTCAGGACGATGGGTGGTAGCTTTCGTCATTGGCAACGTTTGAAAAATATTTTGAGGAGCACAAATAAGGGCCCGTGCGGTGGAGGTGTGGAGGAAACGGGGCTGTCTGCATGGAAGTGGCTTGCTCTGTTTTTGGGAGTAAAAAACAGGGGCTTCTTTGGTGTGGAAGTGGTATGGTTTTACGGTTGTCGTGTGGTGTAACCTTGGTGGCTGAAGGGAGGGATGCACCGCAGTGACTAGGTGGTGTGACTGGGTGGCCCGTGGCAGAGTTGGGGGGATGTTGCACTACTGGGCTTCGCATGGGAATGATGTTTCTGATGGGAAATGACTGTTGCTGCCTTTCTTCCACGATGGTTGAACGTGGAGGCTTTTTACCTTGCACGGTGACTAAGACGGAGGAGACTATGACGTGGTGGTGGTGGTGGTTATGCTGTGATATTGTCTGAGTATAGGTTGGGCAGTCCTAATACACGGTGGTTTCCGTCAAGCAGGAGATGTGGTTCGTGTGTTTCGAGCTGGGGTGCGAGGCAACTTGCCTTTTGTGGGACTTGGTGGCTATGGAAGAAGAACCAAAATATCAGAGGGTGGATACTGGGTTGTGTGCGTGAGTTTGGTGCTGGATGCGTGGGGGAGCTAATCGTGCGGCAGCCCTAGCTTGGGGAAGGAGACAGCAACCTTATTCTGGGTTTTCTTCATGCATGAAGGATGTGTATTTATAGGTGATTGAAAGACCAAAATAAAACCCTAGAGATGAGAGAAAGAGGTGTGCATGCATGGGCATAAAACAGACGTGAAACCGTGAAGAACATGGAGTCTGAAGTACGGTAACACGGGCTTGGGCTTTCAGTGAATTAGAGGCCTCGACTCAATCTCTAAAAATAATACAATTTGTCTTAGAAAAATATCTCGACCCTTAAAAAGTTTTTTTTAACCTAAATATCAAACCCACAAAAAAAAATCATAGTACACCAAAACAGAGATTTTAGGCCCGTAGTCTATTTTAAAAAAAAAACTATTTGAAGACTCAAATGGGCTTTTCGCATATAAAAATCCAATTTTTTTTTTTTTTTTGGAAAACAACTTAGCACTGGACCACGGTGTTAAACAACCGATGCTAATAACTCCTTGACTATTTTCTCAATCTCATCCTTCTAAAAAAAGGGATAACGATAGGGTCTAATCGAGATTGGTTTAGTTCCAGGATGTAGGACAAGAGAGTGATCATGTGATTGGGTGGGGGTGGGGTGGGGGGGGGGGGGGGGGGAAAGGGTTTTGGGTTCTAAAAATACATCTTGAAACTGATGGAGAATGGTTTGTATGTTTTCAGATGGGAGTTAGTCGTTTCCTGCCTTGGTGCCTTCCAACAAATGTAAAACCACACCTTTATTTTCGAGACTGTTGCTATCAGGTATTTTCCCTTCTTCAATCAATTTTGAGTTAGTCAGACCCTTTAGTGTCACACTTTGTCCTGCTAACACAAACTGCATAGTCAATTCCTGAAAATTCCATAAAATGGGTCCTAGTGTTTGCAACCATGCAACCCTTAGAACCATGTCACATCCAACCAAACTTAGGATATAAGCTTCCGGTTCAATGTGTATGCCCTGGAGGACCAAACACACCTTAGAAAACCCATCCTTCACTGCCCACCGAATCTCCATTAGCCACTTTCACTTGTACCTTCACATCCCCATCTACCATGAGCAAGGTTTTTTGTAACACTCCTGGGTCTAGAAAATTACGTGTGCTACCTATGTTAACAAGTACTAGAACCCAACAACTTCCAATCATGGCCTTAATCCTCATAGTTCTAGGATTCAAAGACCCTGTGATGGCATGTAATGATATCTTAGGTTTTTCCTTTAAATTTCCAATATCCACCAACAACATTTCGGATTCATTCACTGTCTCTTCTACCTCAATAGGGTTTTCAGTTATGGGGGACTCATATATTTCTTCAATCAAGTACAACTTTGGTTTTTGACATTTGTGGCCTGGGTTCCACTTTGCTTCACAATAATAGCATAGGCGTTTTTCTCTTCTATCTCTCATTTGGTGTTGGTTGATTTTCTAGACTGGGAAGGTCTTTTGTGGCTGTTTTGGGAATTCATGGGGTCAGGTGGGGTTTTTGAGTAATCCAAGTTCAAGGGTAGGAGTAGCTGGCCACTTGGAGGATTTCTTAGTGAGGTTAACAGTTTCTTCTTGTATGTTGGGTAGGCTATAGGTAGTGAGTAGGTTATGTGGGTTAAACATGCGTACAGGAAGAAGAATTTCATCATAAAGTCCACCTGAGGAAACAACTTAACTTGTAGTTGTCGGACAGTCCCCTTAATTTGTTGGAAAGGTTTTCAAATTGAGTCTTATAGTCTTTTACAGACCTTGTTTGATTCAGCCTAGTCAGTGTTTCCATTAGGTCATCATAACAACTAGGACCAAAGCGGATCAATAAGGCCTTTACAAAGGTATCACAATCCACCAATACTCCCGACTCATCAAGGTCCTAAAACCATGTGAGTGTCTTCCCCTCCATATGAAAAGAAACCAACCATAACCTATGCTGGGGCAAAGTGTTATGGAAAGTGAAAAATTGTGATACCTTGTACAACCACCCATTAGGGTCCTCACTAGTGAAGATTGGGAAATCCAATCTAACAGAGCGGGTCACCACGTCCCCCGCGGCCAACAAGGGTAACTCAGTATGAGGATGGTTACCTAAGAAAGTTTCTCCATGTGTTTGCTGACTATTGTTCTTTTGCATCTCCAGGGTCAACACAACCATATGTTGGGAAATCACCTCAAATTGTCTTCGCATGGCTGTCATCTCAACTTCAATGGATTTAAATTGGTTGTTTGTATGTTTAAATTGAGATTCTGTGGATTTCTTTAAGGAAACAAACTCGTCTTGTAATTGTGTGAAACGAGTACCTTCAGCCATCAATGTTGGATTGAGGACTCGAAGGCTCTTGATACCACTTGTAACACTCAGCAGGGATTGAGAAAAAATTGCCCAACTTCGAGGGTGGGAAGCCTCCAAGAAATCAAGAAGATGAAGAAGAACTTTTCATTAACACTTTGCATAAAAATGAAAATAGGTCCTGCCAACATCACAAGTACCTGACGTCTCTAACAAACTCTTGTGAAATTACTTACAGGCCCTTGAGTATTAACCAATAGGAAATTAGCTACGTACAGACTAATAAAGAAAAGCAACAAACTATATCTTCTAGATGCATCCTTCAGAACCTTGTCTTTTCTCTTAGTGCGTTGACACCATCCCCACCCTTCACGAGATCGACAGTCTTCTTTAACCCCCGCAAGTCACTTCTGCTAGAAGCTCAGCCCTAACTCATCACTTTGACCCTTTCAGACTTTAGTCCCTTCTTCAAGTCGTCATGTAACACAGACTTCAGCCCTTTCTTCCAACCGTCGTGTAACATTTTCTAACTTCCTCGACGTTGTCCTTTGGATGATTCCGTCGGGGAGAGAGTTTCAATGGGGTTCTGGTTGCAAGAATATTGTAGGTTTGGGTGAGGGAACAAAGAGTATATATGTGATGCTTTTGGCACACTCCAGTTGGTTTCAAATTAGGAAATTTTTTCCAACTAGAAACCAAACAGCGGAATATATGGGCGTGTATAGAGAAGAATCCTAATCAAAATCACCACCTAAAAATAAAACAGATTTTATAAAAAGAAATACTAAAAATACTAATATAGTAACAGTAATACTAATTATAAAATAAAAAATCTAAACCCTAATTTAGGACCTGTATGTTACATAGTGGCTATGGATGACGGTAGTGCATGGTGGCAATGTTGGGTTTGCATGATGTGAGTTAGGCGTGATTGGCAATGGATGTGGGCAAAACCTAGAGCAACTTCCTTGAGCATAAATGGTCATGAGTTTCCTTTGCCTGCTTTGGTGGTTGGCAGCACACTATTGAGGAGCACAATCAAGGGGAGTAAGGGAGGCAGCTACAACCTTAGGTTGGGGTGTTTATGTGCATAAGGGGAGGATCTTAATGCATGGGTCTAGTGTTATTGCAATGCCCTTAACTCCGCTTGAGATTTGACGGAGCTCGAAGCATCGGGTCATACAACACAAGGTTACATATCCACATACACTTAACATGCTTCTAATAATATGCAGTATTCGTAGTAGATAATTTTTTTTATTTGTTTAATAGTACTTAATGTACTAGAATGCTAAATCCCAAAACATAAACATATTTTATTTAATATTCACATATCCAAAAGTTATCCAATAAGTCTGTAATGAAAACATGTATTGGAGCCAGCACTCCATAAGTACATACAAAAAATACAATTGTCAAACTAAACATCAAGCAACTCATGCAACTCATGCAACTCGGCAATGATCGCCGAAATAAAGAATTGGAGGATCGACTTTGTAAGGTCCTCGATGTCTTCTGTGGCCTTCTCAACCTCTTCTAGCTGGCCATGTCCTGATCCTTGATCTCCTGATACATCGTCTACCATTCCAGAGAGATTTATAAAACCCCAGCAAGTAAAGCTCATAAGCTACCAACAGTATGAATAGGCATGCATAATAGTAATATGACAAGTATGCTTTGTGGCATGAACTTGCACATGTGTGACATGACTTGAAAATAACATGACATGGACATAACATGGCTTGACATGAACATGACATGCTTGCATAAATATGAGACCTTGTTACATATACATGTACTTGTAAACGTGTAATTTTGGCAGTACCGGAGTTGGGTGCTTGACTTCGCTCCGAAAACTAGTTGCTTAAGTCCCATTCGAAGCCTGTTGACTATACTTAATCAATCCAGGGAATTTCACATTCAATTTATACACTCCAGAGTGGATAGAAGAGTTTCATTAGGATAACTTCACATCTTAGCATTTGGGGTTGTGATAAAATAGAAGAGTCATGCATAACTTGGAAAAATTTCATGACATACTCAATGCTTATAACATGGCATGTAACAGACAATCATGTGACAGATATGATGGCATGTCATTCATGGCATGTAACAGATAATCGTATAACAATAATGGATGACATGGCATGGCATGCTATAAAAAAATATAATAGTTACGCCAACGATAGGAGAAGAAACCTGGACTTTGAAGTCAAAGAATGGGTCTATTTGAACGTGTCTCCCATGAGGAGAGTGACTCGGTTTGGCGTGAAGGAAAAATTGAGTCCAAGATACGTGAGACCGTACAAGATATTGGAAATAGTGGGAGCAATTGTGTACCATTTGGATTTACTAACTGAGTTCCATGGAATCCACAATGTGTTCCATGTGTCCTTGTTGAAGAAAAGCTTTGGGATCAGACTCCAGCAGTCGTGGACCCTAAGAGTATATAGCATTGCAACCAAACCTGACATATGAGGAAAAACCTGTGCAGATTATTGATTGGAAAGAGATGGAATTGCGTAACCACAAGATTTCACTATAGAATCATAACGTTCGAGAAGCAACTTGGGAGAAAGAAGTTGATATGAAAGCCAAGTACCCTTAACTGTTAGGATTGTAGTGTAGCTTTTGCTTTGTCTATGCACACGGCTTAGCCGACTTTGTATTCATTATTTTGTACGAGATTACATCGCATCAGACAATTTTTGTACTTCATTTGTTTGGATATCAAATAAAGTATGTTCACTTCAGATTTGTTATGGCCCCCCATATGGATTGTTCTATAGGATTTGTTTTTCTTTATTGAGTTTACCTTTTGCAGCTTTCATGGTGCGTGAGAGGAAGACCGGTAGGAAGTCTACACTCTCAGCTGAGTGAGTGAGAGAGATGAGAGATGAGCGCCATATGAGGCGACTTATTGAGCTAGATAGGCAAATTTCTGCCTACTGGCAGGGGATGGAGAAGTGGGAGCACCACCAAACCCACGTAATGGACATCGACCATGACGGGAAGGGTTACAAGAGGAGGGATTTCTACCATGCCACCCCTCTACATGGATAGCTAAAGACAATTTTCGTGTAGGGAGGCCATTCGATGAGGCAAAGTCGAGTCGTGTTGTCAAGGAGCATGCGACTGTTCCTAAGCTCGAGACATCTAGGTCATCAATTTCGTCAACGCATTGAAGACGTCTTCTAATGTAGGGGCATGTGCCAGGCAATGACGACGACAATGAGGTCTAGCAGGAGGTTGTCCCTGTGCATTTCGCTAGCATGTACTATGATTCCAACAATGACGGATTGTACTATCTACCTCAGGATACCACTTTAGTCGATCCCGACTTACCTCCAACCGCATCACCTAGCAATTCTACGGTCAACGACAGGCTATAGCTTTGTGAGTATCTTCCTTTTTTGTTATGGTAGTTAGTTATATTTTTATATGCACACTCAAATTTTGAGGACGAAATCTTCTTTTTTGGAGGGGAGGATCTAACAACCCGAAAAATTTGATAGAAGAATTTCTTCATAGGTTAGAAATGTCATGAAATCATTAAGTTTTAGTCCGTTAGCATATCTAGATCCCAAACTACTATAGTGGCAGAGTTGCCTTTTTATTTAATTGAGGCACTTAGGAGTATACCCTGACCAACCTTTCCAAGGAATCTATATTCTTGATGGGTATGAAGTAAGTGCTTTTTGTCGACCACTCAACTATAGGGTGTAATCGGTCTGGTTCAGTCCAATTTTGTAATTTTTTTATAACCAAATCGGTATATATTGGTTTTGAAAATTTAAGAAATGATACCGGACCAATTCACTACCAAAACTGGAACTTCCAGTTTTTCCGGTTCCGATCCGGTTCTTTTTTTTGGTTTTATGGATTATCTATATTAGTAATAATATGATGTTTACATATACTAAACTATTAGTCTCTTTATATTATAGTATAAGTACATTATTTTATAATAATTAACACATACTAGTATGGTATTAAATTTAACTATAGTCTATATAAATTCTAAACTTTTTATATGAGTATATTGATCAAATGTGTAAAAATATATTTACAAATAGAATATAAATTTATTATGCCAAAAATGTGTTTATCATTGAGATATATATATATATATATATATATATCGAAAGTAAGTTTATATTCATAACTTAATATTAATGTTTAAGTTTAAGATTAAAATTTTATGTTATATTAATTTTATATTATAAAATTAAAATTTATATATTATATGTTATATCAAATGTTATATTAAAAATTATAAGATCGATTTTATGTTATAACACATGTTATATTTATTTTATTTTATAAGATTAATAGACTTGAATAATAAGATTACAATTTCATGTTATATTAATTAGTAATTTAGCATACAATATATATACTATAATATAAAAAAATTATAAATATATATAACGGTCCGGTTCGGTTTAAACCGATTTTCAAAATATGAAAACCAGTACCACACCGAATCGCTTATTAGTTTGGTTCAGTATAGTTTAATCGGTTTTTTGATTTTTTTTACACTCCTGGTCAACTATCACCTAAATAGTATTATTCCCAGCAGTAGTTCTTGGAAATCCAACTACAAAATCCATCAAGATGTCTTCCCACTTCTATTCTAGGATCGACACTGCTTGTAAAACACCTGCCGGTTTTTTATTCTCCACCTTAACTAGTTTGCAAACAAAACATCTGTTAATAAACTCTGCTACATCTTTTTTCATTCCTTCCCACTAGAAATGTTGTTTTAAATCTTGGTACATCTTTATACAATCAAGATGGGCTATATAGGGAGTATTATGAGCCTCCCTTAACACCATATCTCTTAACTCCTTGTTGACTGGAATCACTCTCCGATCATTGAAATACAGGGTACCATCTTCTTTGACCTTGAAGTCCTTTGCCCCTTCTAACTTCTTGATTTTAATTATGACTTCCATCTATTTACTATCCTCTATTTGGTGCTTCTTCAATTCTTCCCAATCTAATAGGAAGATCTCTTGGACTAAGGTTAGAATGATTTCCTGACTACAATCCCCTGATCAACATTCTTCTCATATTGTTCAAAAGATATCTTATTTCTGATGACGAAGCAGATGAATCCTCAGTTCTAGTCTTGCGACTTAGTGCGTCTGCTACCGCATTAGCGTTCCTGGGGTGGTACTTTATGTCGCACTGATAATCACTGATCAACTCTAGCCACCTTCCTTGCCTCATATTCAGATTCTTCTGCTCAAACATACACTTGAGGCTTTTGTGATCTGTAAAATCTAGAGGTGTCAAATCGTGTTAACGGGTCGTGTTCGTGTCGTGTCAAGATATGTATATTATATTATATGGGTCAACCCTAACCCGACTTGTTAAGTTTATCGTGTCAAAATCTTAAACCCTAATACGATCCATTAACATAACGGGTCGTGTCGTGTCAATCCGTTTTGATTCATTTATGTAAATGGGTTGAACAGATCCGAAATTAACCCGTTTGACCTAGTTAAGTTTAGTATAATTTTATATAAATGTTAAAATCACAATATCTATAAAAAAAAATATAAAACTAACTACAAGTCTAAAATTACAATCCAAACAATAAAAATATCAAAATTAAAATCCCAACAATTTTATTTTTAGGTATAAGGGTATAATTGTAACTTTAAATTTCTTAATGGATCATAACAAGTTATAACAGGTTGACCCGTTAAGCAATCGTTTCTTAACGGGTCAACCTGTTTTGACCCGAACTCGTTAAGGCTAAACCCTAATCCACTTTTATGGTGTCGTGTTCGAGTTGGATTAATGGGTCGTGTCACATTTTGCCACTCCTAGTAAAATCCTCACACTTGTCGCTGTACAAGTAGTGTCTCCAAATCTTCAAAGCAAAAACCACAACAGCTAGCTCCAAAACATGGGTAGGATAATTCTGTTCATGGTTCTTCAATTAACACGAAACATAAGTGACTACCTGACCTTCCTGCATCAGTACTCACCTGAGTCTTGCCTTGGATGTGTCACTATACACCACAGAAGACTTATAGGGGCTCGACAGTGTTAGTATTGGTGCCGTTTTTAGTCTATTCTTCAACTCAAGAAAGCTAGTCTTGCACTTATCGCTTCAAACGAACTTCACATTTTGCTTGGTTAGGAACAGTAAGTGGTTTGGACGATCTAGAGAATCCTTCTATGAACCTCTTGTAATGACTGGCTAGTCCCAAGAAATTCCAAATCTTGTGCTTGTTAGTTGGCCTTTGCCAATTTATCACTGCCTCAATCTTATTGGGGTCAACCGCTACTCCTCTACTAGAAATAACGTGACCTAAGAACTTTACTTCTTGTAGCCAAAACTTGCACTTACTGACGTTGGCGTACAACTCCTATTCTCTAGGTAGGGTTAGAGCCATACTTAGATGACTTCAATGTTCTTCTTCAGTCTTGGAGTAAAGGATGTCTTCAATGAACATGACAACAAAAGGTAGTGGTCGTACCTCGTTTCTCTATATGGCGAAAATTTGGGTAACGCATTAGCAAAAATTTTGTGAAAGTCTTCGATTATGGATATCCCACAGACTTCTTTGTTCCCTATTGACTTATCTACTACCATCACCAGAAATGTTGAGGCACCATCCTCAATACACCTCCTAGCTTATAAAGCCGAAATCACTGGAGGGGTGGCTTTTATTGACCTTTTTGCATAATTAACCCCATCCTCATTTGGGAGTTTAAACACAACTTCCCTCTTTTGACAGTCTACTTTAGCATAGTGCTTAAACATCCAATACATCTCTAAAATTAGGTCGAATTCCATCTGATTGAAGACCATCAAATCAGCCTTCTCTACCTTCTATTTTTACATGACACTCCTTAACTATTCGAGTATAAGCTACAGTATTCCCATCGGAAATTTCACTATTACTTTACGAGATAACAACTCAGTTTACAAACTACGTGTCCGAGCAATTAGAAGCCAAATGGATTGTCGATCTCAAGGGCAAAAATGACAAGAAAAAATGTGTACCCATTCAGAGCGGTTAGTCCCATAATTTTAACACAACATAGAGGGCAAAATGGGCACAAAACTCGAAACACATCCACTCTTTATATGGATGAAGATATTCCCCATTCCCATGTATAGAGTACGTGGCTTGATTTTATTTTCCTATTTCTCACTGGCCCAATTTTATAACTTGTCTCGGCTGACGTCTGTCTCTCGCCTGCCTTATCCATAAATGTGGCGTTTTCCATTCACACGAGTTACCCAAGTGTCAAATGTGATAGAGTCTGTACGTGTTTGAGATACACTGTTGGAGCTCTCTCTTTCTTTGTGGGCCCATGATCTGGCCTTTGTGTATGATGAGGGTTTTTCAGCTCAATTCAAATTGCTTAATTTCCCGTCGAGTCTGGTGCCTCAATTGTTGCTATCATGTGTCATGTGGTACGTATAAACGTACGCGACAATTAATAGCCCAGAACACAAAGGTAACCCTAGCTACTTTCGGGTTATATTGCCAATGTCAATGACGATCTTGACTCCCTCTCTTCGTGTATTTGGACATCTCGCGCATTCTACCCACATGTCGTTCGCTTACGACCAGCCGGCATTCACCAAAAACGTGCACATAACAAACTCTTACGCAAGCTAGCTAGAAGTGTAAGTGACTCAAACTCTCTCTCTCTCTCTCTCTCTCTCTCTCTCTCTCACAATTAGTTGATGTGTACAACACATATTAGTTGAGGAATAGATCATATGTTTACCATTATACAGGATTGAGAGGAAATACTATAAGAAAATTATTTATTTCAACGAAAATCGTTATTTTTAACAAAAATTATTATTTTTTGTCAAAATAAATATATTTTTATTATAAATAATCGTTATCGTCGTAAATAATTTGTTATAAATACTTATTTTTCTTGTAGATAGATGATCGAAATTTGAATCCAATAGTACTACTGGTATGTGTGAAGAGGACTAAAAATCCAAGTCTCAATGGTAAGATGGAATATAGATATATAGATGACCGAAATTTGATTCCAGTAGTACTGGTATGTGTGAGCTATCCTGACAAATTAAAAACAGATGGTGGGTCCAAATTCTATTTCTATATATGGAGCTCAAGTTATAACCAAATGCTTGTGGATGAGTTGGGAGTATCTTTCTAGGGAATATCAACGTGCATGGTATGGTCAAGACGCCATGAGAGAGACGTTCTCATATTTAGCTAAAGTGACTTGCAAAGTAAGTGATGACACCTACATGCAGTTGGTTCATTAGGTGTAACTGCTAGCCTAGAGCTAGCTGAAAATGAGTTGGGCGCACCACGTACGAAAAAAAAAAAGAATTAGATTATTAGAAAATAATTGAATATATAATTAATATTCAAGGAGTCTACTTTATAATTCGATCGATCTACAGAACTTGTCAATTTATTTTTTAAACGGTTTTACTTTTACGTACTCACGTTAGGACTTCTTGCATTTATTAGCTTAATTTGTTACAATACTAGTATGCAATTGATATCCTTTATAATTAATTCATTGAATTTGATGATAATTTAATACAGAGTAAAATGGACACAATAATATTAACCAATATTAAATTCAATAAATATTTATATAATTACTACTTCACGTAATATATCTATATTGGTTTTAAAGTTTGACCTTTTAATTTAGTCAAGTAATTAGAGAAAATCTCGTATTATAAGAAAACGAATATTTGTGACGGATTATATACGATAAGAATAACTACTTATATAAATTAGATTTATTTTAACAGAAAATAACTGATAAATAAGTAATTTTATTGAAGTACGATCGTAGGCAAAGTGCGATAAGGTTATTATTATGTCTATCAAAGACACATGATTAATTGTACATATGAGCTAAAATTATATATATATATATATAAGATATATACTTATTGGAGGCAGAATAAGTATCGAGGGAAGCGACTTAACTGAATGAAATATAATATTCTTTTTAAAAGTATATATCAGCAACTAGAAATCAGTTTTTTTTCATTATTATTATTATTATTATTATTTGAATGAGTGGACAAAATACAACGACTAAAATAAATATAAGATCAGTTGGGCAGGGGCGGTTTCACTGATCAGCTTTGCTATCCATTTATTATTCTCTATTGGCATCTAACGAAACTGGCCCTGCGTTAATGCACGCAGCCGTGTAAGAGTGAGAGAGAGTTTTTAACTTTATTGTAGCAAAAGAACACACAAAAGGAACCTAATCCACGACTTTTGGTTGTGGTGGTGGTGCTGCCAGACCCTTAGCCAGCCATGCCCTACTCTCTGATCTCTCTCTCTCTCTCTCGTGTTTCACATCGCTCTCCCACTCATAAATATATATAGTAAAAGATGCCCCCATCACTCGCTTTTCGTGAATGAAAGGCAACCATGTACACTGACCACTTGCTTACTCCAAGTATTCAACTACAACAAATGGATCATCAGTAGAGCCACCAAATACCACAAAAAAGAATTCAAAGAATTGATGATTTTCAATAATAGTCAATTAAACTAACGATAATATAATTCACATTGAGAAAACAAACTTATATCAACAATCTTTTCCTCCTCTACCTAGCTAGTAATGGCAATCCACCAAGACCGGAGAGGAGATCAAGACAAGGCTTTGCTGGGCCGTTGTAAGTTTCAACATAGTCTGATCTTCTTCCGGCGCCGGGAGATTAAGATCCAGAGATAGAATATTTCTTGGCTTGACTTCAACGTGCTGGGAGTCTTCCATGGTGGTGCTAATTGCGTCGATGCTCATGGCCACTTGGGAGCTTGTTGAAGCCGGCCTGTGCCGCCTCATATGGCCGCCAAGCGCTTGACCAGACATAAATTCCAAGCCACAAATGGAGCACTCATGGATTTTGGCCTTGTTACCATGCATACCTTTAATATTGGCTGTTTGGAGAGGTTTTGAAGGACTAGAACTATTTCTTTTGAATCGTGCTTCTTCAGGGTATTCTGTGAACGGTGTTATTGGTGCTTTTCTGATCTCCTGACCCACCATGGCTTTAGGCTTTTTGTGGCTTGCCCGGTGCCCGCCCAACGCCTGAAACGATGGGAAAGTCCGGTTACAAGTCTTGCACTGATGGACATAGAACCCACCCTTGCCGGTGGCCGTCTCAGAGAACTTTCGGACTCCAAACCTTTCCATCGGATCATTCCATTGGAGAGGTCGCCTTGGAGCATCCCCTTGGGCCAAGAGTATCAGACAATTAGCCATGTCTTCGTCTTCCTGATGATCATCAGTGCTGTCATATACATCCTCAGAAGTTGTTCCTGACGAAACTGAACCATAGGATCCAAATCCACCTCCGCTGCCACCATCAATATCGCTACTGGCAGTACCAGGTATAGCACAACCAGTACTTGATGAGCTAGAAGTGAGGATAACACCATAGGGGGACATGAGCCTTTGGCGCTTGGTGCTCTTTCCTTTGGCGATCTGGGTATGATCATCATACCCGGCGAGTACTGCTTGGCGTCCCATGTCAGCCCGAAAGCACTCAAGAGCTAGCAAGCTTAACTTAAAGAAAGAAACAAAGAAGGAACACGTAAAGCATATATAACCAGTTGAGAGAGAGAGAGATCAGAGAGATAATTGAAGTGGGCAAAGGTGGGGAGAGTGGGCGTCCTTATATATAGTGGAAGAGTGATAAGAAAATGCCCTTGTTTTTAAATAACGTACAGTTAATGGAAAGAAGCAATGGAGTCAAATGCATGCCGTCCCCTAGTACACTTGACCTCTTATAACTACTTTACCCTGAAGTCTTCCTTTCTTTTTTCCAACTTTTGCATCATCGACAAAACTACTTCACCTCTCAAAATGTACTGTTCTATTTTGATAGCTCGAAAAACAAAAATTATTTTTTTTATTTAATAATTAAGTAAATGATTTTAAGTATGTTGATGTATTTTTTTATTTTTTAAAAATATTTAAATGTATTAAAAAAATTAATAATAAAAAAAAATTAAAAGTAACGTCATGCGGTCAAATAGAACGGACTGCGATTCTTGAATTATTGTTTGAAATGAAATGGAAGTTTTATAAAAAAAATAAATTTATAAATTTATAAGTTAAATATTAAATTATAAATTTATTTTATTATAAAATAAATTTAATATATTATATAAAAAATGATAATATATAAATTTATTTTTATAAAATCAGTACTAAAGCTATTTTATATATAAGTAACCAGCTTTGAAGTTAGTCATCATGTCACTAACAATAAAAGTTGTCTTTAAACGCGCTTGAATTGCACGTAAGGTTAGCGAAGAAAAGAAAAATAAGATCAGATGTCTAGCTATAAAATAAATATATAAAAATAATCTTATAAATTGATTTGTCAGATTATAAAATTATTTTTATTATAAAATAAATTCAACGAATTATATAAAATTACGTTAGTTTATATGATTATTTTTATATAATCTCTTTATAGTTATAGCACTCATCCAAAATAAAAATTGCACATAATTAGTACGTACGTACGCTCCTATATTCATGGGTTCATAGTTCTCTTCATTTTTTTTAACAGGCGCTTGTTACATCTGATTCTTTATGGTTGTACCTTAATTTCTATGAAACCTTCATTTGTCCGCTTAGAATTTTGGTTTCCGAGCACTCTTGTCCAAAAGATTACTAATTACCAACTAATTGAGAAGGCGGTTGCTGTATAATACTTATTAGGTCCCGTATTTCATTCTTTTTCTCGGACTAATTAAGCTGACCATGGTCACGGATAGACACAATTTGCAGTTAAAGCAAAGGGCATGCACGTCGTTAAAAGCGTGACGTTCTCATTCACTCCACGTTTTGTTGCAGGAAAGTAGTCGTTGAAGCATTTTTCCGACCGGATCGAAAACCAACAATACGGTTGACTGATCTAAGATGATAGTTTGAGTGTCGAAATGATATTAGGATGTTTATTCATAAAATACAGAATAAATAAAGCATATAAAGTATAAATGAAGAGAGATACAGAGATTTATGTCGTTCGACATAAAAGTCTATTTCCACGGATTGTTTGAGAGTGAAATCCACTATATTAGATGATTTTATAATTTTTCATGATCTCTCATACCTCTCAAAACAATAGAGAAACAAGGGTACTTGGTTGGGACAAAACCTTCATTTCCCAGGTGAATAGTGGTGATTTTGGCTTGGCTTATGGATTTTTTTTTTTTTTTTGCCACCTCTTAAGCATGATTTTAGGGGATATAATAAGATTTGAATGGTGCAGAAAATATTAATAAAAGCTTGTAGAAGAGGCGTGGCTTTGGTAGCTTGTTGAAGGGTTGCTTGGTTTTGCCCAAGGGTGTTGATTGGTGGGTTGTAGTGGCATTGACATGCCTTAGCCTCAAGTGACATGGGTTGAGTTAGTTCTAACCTTCAAGGGTTGTCTAATAGTAATGCAAAACAAGTGCAAAAAACAAGAATTTTAGATCTAAAATTATGAAGAAAACTATGTAAGTCATGATGCTTTGATTTACTACTCATGTGTGTGATGAATAATAACTTTAACTGAAGTTAGAAGCCTTACCATGGTTGGAAGAGTACCCTTGGAGCATGTGGTTGGGGCTTGGTAAGATTGAGACCAATGGTATGGTGTATGTGGGTCCATTTGGAAGAGTGAAATGAAACAAAAGGGCTTTGGCTGCAAGTGCTGGGTTCTTTATTGGGCCATATGAACAAGTCTTTGTTATGAACCTATAAGTGGACCTTTTTATGGGTCTTATGTCCAGATTAATTGGGTCTTTCCTGGGCTCAATAGTCTACTAGGTTAGGTCCCAACTTTGGGTCTTTCTACAATTGGGTTAATAGCCTTGAATATTACTAAATTGGGCCCAATAATCTTATGCTTACTAGGTTGGGCCTAATATATTATTTTTAATAAGTTAGGCCCATAGTCTTGTGTACAACAAGTTGGGCTTAAAGTTTTATGTCACTCAAGTTGGGTCTAAGGTCTTAGTGTTTATCCTTAGTCCGTCTCATCTTAGTAAGCCAGGACCCTTATTAAACCACTCTTGGGCCTCCTCCAATCCATCTAGTATTTTAACCAAATTACCTAACCCACCAAGGTGGCAGATCTCCAATATACCATGTGTCATTCGCTCATTGGCCTCTTTGTACCTTTTCTCAAAATTATTAAAGCAGTAAAAATCTTCTAATAATTCTAATTAAACCCAAGGTGTAAGCTCTTTTGCCAACTCAAACTCCAAAATTTTCCTTCTTCTCAAGTATCCCAACTTCTACTTAGCTACTAGGGTCAAGGCCTAAAGGTATTTTTACGTGGGGTGTTACAACAAAGCTTGATTTTCCTTCATTTCCTTCATATTTCAATCTCATAGTTCCTCTTGGTGCCAAGTGTCCCATAATATTCACTAAGTGTGGCTAAGATCTTGCTATGTTTTCAAATAAAACTTTTGTAGACTGATTTGGACAATCCACACTGTAATTTGAAAATGACTAGACTGAGTGCTAACACTGGTGTTACTATTCACTATGAAAATTACAAAATAACTTTGTACCATAAAATCCTAAATAATCCTACGAAACTAAAAGTGCAATTAGTTTCACAAATTTCAATTGCTAAGCTCCTCAAATAAATCAAAATGGTTTTTGAACAACTATGATCTGGAAAATAGAAATCATTTTATTGCACCATAAAATCTTAATTCTTAAATATTCATCTAAGACTGATGGTGCAAAACCGTTTCTCAATCCTATACTCCAAAATACCTCAAATAAATAAAATCGCATTTCTGTCACCAAAGTGGGTAATAAACTGACTAAGTTGAGGGACTAACACCTTCGCGATTGCTCCATTCATGAGGCCTTTCTAGGGTTTTTACGATGTTCCTCAATCCTAAAGAAATTCATCCATTGAATTTCTGGTGGGCTATTACATCCTTCCCTAAAAAAAAAAAGATTTCATCCTCGAAATCTACACATGAACACGAAGCATATTATCTACTATCAACAAAAGAGGAGAAGATGCTCATCGACCCTACTATCCATCATTGGACATATAGTCGCTAATCCATGCAGGTAGGGATGAGTCGGGGCCTACTAGTGTGGTGTATTAAGGCATATAGTAGAACACGTCGTCATCAGAGTCATAAATCATGTTACCAAATTGCCATGTGTTGTTTGACCTCTTCGTTATCGCTACCTGGGATACGAACCTGAACGAGTAGTCATCCTTTGTTAATCGACGACATCGATAATCCCGATGTCTCGAGCTCAAGAACGACAGCTGCAGCGCTCTCCTCAGCTGCTCAACTGGACTCAGCACCGTCCGATGACATCCTTGCCCTGAAATTATCCCCATCCATCCACGTGATCGGCTGAAGAGGTGGATAACGATCCTCATAAGGTAAAACCTTCTTCTCATAACCTACACCATTCTTATCTATGTCCATCACGTGGGTATGATGGTGTTCTAGATGCTCTATCTCCTGCCAATAGGCAGCGATCTGCCTATCCAACTCGATAAGTCACCCTCAATGGTGTTCCTCTCTCATCTTTTGCACTCGTTGTGTAGAAAGCATCAATTTCCTAGTAGTTTTATGCTCGCGTGCCATGAATACTGCAAAAATGACATAGTCAAAGATGGAAAATAACTCACAGCATAACTAAACATGGTTCCAAAATAGATCTAAGATGAAAAGCATATACTTTATTTGATATCCAAACAAATGAAGTATAGTCACTGACTAATGCAATGCAACTTGTACAAAATTGGACACAAAAGAAATCTGTTAAGCCGTGATCACTAACAAAGTAAAACTATTCTATGCTCAAAACATATGAGGGTACTTGGCTCTCATATCAACTTCTTTTTCCCAAGTTGCTTTTTGAACATTATGTTTATGAAAAAGTACATTGACCAATAGAATCTTGCGGCTACACAATTCCTTCTCTTTCCAGTCAATGATTTGTAGTGGTCTTTCCTCGTAAGTTAAATTGGATTGCAAAGATATACTCTCGGGGTCTACAACTGTTGTATCTAATCCCCAAAACTCTTTTTCAGTGAGGACACATGGAATACATTATGAATTCCATGGAACTCAGTTGGAAACTCATAACGGTACACAATTGCTCTCACTTTTTTCAATATCTCGTAAGGTCCCACGTATCTCGGTATTAACTTCCCCTTAACATTGAAATGGTTTACTCCTCTCATAGGAGATACTTTCACATAAACCCAAACTTTGACTTCAAATTCTATACCACCCCTTCTTTTGTTGTCAATGTAACTTTTATGTTGACTTTGTATTGTCTTCTTTTCCCTAATTGTTAAGACTTTATCTTTTATCTCTTGTAAGACTTTCAATCCAATCACCTTACTCTCCCCAACTTCTTCCCAATATAATGGGAATCTACACTTTCTGTCATACAAATCTTCATAGGGTGTCATCTGAATGGTGGCTTGAAAGTTGTTGTTGTATGCGAACTCTACCAAAGGTAACTACTTCTCTAGGTTCCCTTTATGCTCCAAGACGCAAGCCCTAAGCATGTCTTCTACAGTCTGTATCATTCTCTCGATCTGTCTGCCTGTTTGAGGATGGTAGGCACTAGTGAATTTCAGACTAGTGCCCATCAAACCCTACAAACTTTGCCAAAGCTGAGACGTAAAATGAGGGTCTTTGTCTAACACGATAGTTCTTGGTACACCATACAATCTGACGATTTCTGACACATAAATCCTCACTAATCTCTCCAAAGAATCAGTATTCTTGATGGGTATGATGAAGTGGTCACACTTTGTTAAACGATCAACTATTACCCAGATAGTGTTAATCCCAACTACATTTCTTGGAAAACCCATTACAAAATCAATCAAGATGTCATCCCACTTCCATTCTGGGATTGGCAATGGCTACAACACACCTGCCAATTTCTAATACTCCGCTTTAAGAAGTTTGTAGGCAGAACACTTGTTTACAAATTCTGCCACATCCTTTTTCATTCCTTCCCACTATAAAAGATGCTTTAGATCCCGGTACATCTTCGTACTACTAGGATGAGCTGTATAGGGAGTATTATGAGCTTCTCTCAATACCCTATCTCTCAACTCTTGATTGACGGGACAACTCTCCAATCCTTGTATAAAGTCCCATCTTCTCTGCTACTGAAGTCTTTTGGCCCTTCAGACTTCTCGACCTTTCTAATAATCTACTTAAGTTTGTTGTTTTCTCTCTGATGACTTTTCAGTTCCTCCCAATCCAATGGAATGAACTCTTGAAGCGTGGTTAGAATGGTTTCCTAACTATGGTGTCCGATCAAATTTCTTCATTCTATTTAAAAGAGATCTCACTTCTAATTATGGAACAAAAGTATCTTCCGCTCTGCTTTTGCAACTCAAAGCATCAGCTACCACATTTGCCTTTCTGGGGTGGTACTCTATGTCACATTGGTGGTCACTAATCAGTTCCAACCATCTCCTCTTCCTCATATTAAGGTTCTTTTGCTCAAAATGGTACTTAAGGCTTTTGTGATTCATAAAAACTTTACACTTTTTGCAGTACAAGTAGTGTCTCTAAATCTTAAGAACAAAAACCACTGCAACTAACACCAAGTCGTGAGTAGGATAATTCTACTCATGATCCTTTAGTTGATGTGAAGTATAGGTGACCACTCTTCCTTCCAGCATTAGCACACATCTGAGTCTTGCCTTGGATGCATCACTATACACCATAAAAGACTTATGAGGCTCCGACAATGTAAGTGCCAGTGTTGTCGTAAGTCTTTTCTTCAACTCAAGAAAACTCGCCTCGCACTTATCACTCCAAATGAATTTTGCATTCTTCTTGGTTCAGGCGGTAAGTGGTCTAGACAAACTGGAGAATCCTTCCATGAACCTCCTATAATAATTAGCCAGTCCTAAGAAACTGTAAATGTCGTGCATGCTGGTTGGTCTCTGCCATTTGTTACTGCTTCAATCTTGCTAGGGTCTACTACTACTCCTTCACTGGAAATCACTTGACCTAAGAACTTTACTTCACGAAGCTAGAAATCACACTTATTGAGCTTGGCATACAGCTCCTGATCTCTGAGAATGGTTAGTCCCATACTTAGGTGATTTGTATGCTCCTCCTCACTCTTTGAGTAAATTAGAATGTCATCAATGAATATGACAATAAAACTATCAGGTAAGATCTAAATATTTTGTTAATCATATCCATGAATGCAGCTAGAGCATTGGTTCACCCAAAGGGCATCACCAAAAACTTGTAGTGGTCGTACCTTGTCCTAAAGGTAGTTTTCGACACATCTTGTTCCTTGACCTTCAACTAGTGATATTTGAATCACAAATCAATCTTAAAAAATGCTTATGCTTCTTGCAGTTGATCCAACTTATCGTCAATCTGAGGAAATAGATATTTGTTCTTCATTGTCACTTTGTTTAACTCCTTGTAGTCTATGCACATCCAGATGAAAGCATCATTCTTCTTCACAAATAGTACAGGTGCTCCCCATGGTGAAGAACTGAGATGAATAAATCCCTTCTCTAACAGTTCCTCCAACTACACCTTAACGCTTTCAATTCCATGGGAGCCGTGTGATATGGTGTCTTCTACGTCGGAGCAGTTGCAAGTTCCAACTCTATTCCAAACACCGTCTCTCTATCCAGTGGTAATCCGGATAACTCATCATTGAAAAATCCAAGAAAGTTTTCAACCACAGGTATCCCACAAACTTCTTCACTCCTAACTGACTTCTCAACAACCATCAACAGAAATGCCAAAATCATTAGAGGTGTAGCCTTAATAGACATTTATGTGTCACATGTTCAGTGTTTTTAAAAGGAATCTAGATGAGAGAAAATGTTTCTTTACAAAACCTGCATCCATGCTCATGCATTCCTAATCGTGTTTGCCTCTTACATGATTATATTATCTCTGTGTATGTTATTGCTTTGACTTGTTAAGATTTTTTGAAATCTTACTATGGTAGTTTCCAATACCATTCCCCTCAAAATGGTAGAAGATGTGTCAGATCCCGAGGATAGTGAGCAGGATGGGGAAAGGTAAGTTTGAAGAGCGTAAGGATGAAGATCCTTGAAGGGTCAAGGGGAGTTCAGCTTCAAGTTCCCATCCTACAAATGATGATAGCCTTGAAGAGGTAGTGATTCTTATAGCAAGAGTTTTAGAGCAAGTCAAGGAAATCCTGAGGATTCTAAACCAAAAGGCAAGTGCACTTAGAATGTGATAGTGAAAAAGTTAGGACTTATTTGATGGTTCTGGAAAAAAAGGGTGTCATGGTTTAGACCCATATTTTGTATTTGGAGATTTTGAACAAATACTTTTGGAATTAATTGGTGGATATTTGGTATCATACTATTTTGCTCAAAACTTTACCATCTACGTTATATTTCCACTACAATTATTGCGTATTACTAGAAAAATACTAGGTGTGTTGCATGTTAATCGTCATGAACAAGAGGTATGTAGCCATATTTTGCATATCCTGATACTTCAGTCTCTATCAAGTCCCAAGCGGGGTTTGGGGGCGTCACTTGTACATACATGCTTGATCACATTGATATTCTACCTTGTCTCATTTATATTTCGGTTGCGATTGAACCAATTCCATACACGTGTACATTTCTCTGAATTACTACATGCTTGACCATTCTTTTGGGTGTTAACCAGTCAGCCAACATCCTTGGCACCCCTATACCTCACCTAGTCTTTCATGAAGGAATGGGCGCCACACCCTACGAGATAATAGGAAACGTTGGAGTAATTGCGTACCGTTTGGAGTTACCAACTGTCTTCCATGGAATCCATAATATATTCCACGTGTCCTCACTGAAGAAGAGCTTTGGGGATCAGACACCAGCAATCATAGGCCCCAAGAGTATGCCTTTTTAATCCAACCTAACTTACAAGGAAAAACCAATGCATATCATTGATTGGAGAGAGAACGAATTGAGTAACTGCAAGATTCCACTAGTCAAAGTACTGTGGTAGAATCATAATGTCCAAGAAGCAACTTGGGAGAAAGAAATTGATATGAAAGCCAAGTACCCTCATCTGTTTGGATCATAGTATAGTTCATATTTTATCTATGATCACGGCTCAATCGATTTTTGTGTTCACTTTTGTACGGGTTGCATTGCATCAGTCAGTTATTGTACTTCATTTGTTTGGGTATCAAATAAAGAATATGTTTAATCTCGGATCTGTTATGGACCCATGTTTGGTTGTGCTGTGTGTTTTGTTTCCTTCATTGATCTATCTTTTGCAATTTCCATGGCACGAGAATGGAAGACCGCAAGGAAGTCGACACTTTCCATGCAAAGATTGTGGGAGATGAGAGAAGAACGTCGTAGGAGGTGACTCATCGAACTTGATAGGCAATTCGCTACCTACTGGCAGGAGATGGAGCGATTGGAGCACCATCACACCCATGTGATAGATTTAGATAAGAATGAGGTAAGATACAAGAGGAAGGCCTTGCCTCATGAGGAGCATTATCCGACCCTCCACCCAACCACCTAGATGGATCGAGATAGTTTCAAGACGAGGATGTCATGCGACGGAGCGGAGTCTAGTCATGCAGTTGAGGAGTGCGCCGCAACCACTATCACGCCCATGACGTCTGGATCATCAATGTCGTCTACTTATCGAGGACAATTACTTGTCCAGGGACACATTCCAAATAGTGATGACGCGGTGGTCGAGTATCACATTGACCTTGGGCATTTTGACAACCTGACATGATTCCAACGATGACGTACTATATTATATTCCGCACCATATATACCACGTGTGCAGACTTCAACTCACCCCACCCGCATCATCTAGCGACTAAATGTCCAATAATGGACAGTAGACTTGGTTAGTGTTATGTTCTCCAGTTATGTGATAGTAATTGTTTTATGTACGTGCATAGATTTCAAGAAAGAAATCTTTTTTTAAGTGGGGAAGATGTAACAGCCCGCTAAAAATTCAGTATGGATTTCTTTAAATCTTAAGAATATCACGGAATCCAAGAAAGATTTCACAAATCAAGCAACTTCTTAGATTTTAGTCTGTCAGCATAGTTGATTTCCTACCCGCTAAAGTGATAGATGTGCCTTTTTATTTACTTGAGGCACTTAGGAGTTTGAGTTTGAGAAACGAAATACACCATTAGTATCAGATAATTATTTAGGATTTTACAGTGCAATATTATGTTTCATGTTTTCAGAGTCAAATTTTATGAAATGAATTGCATCTCTAGAGTTGTATGATTATTTAGAATTTTATGGCGCAATGTTAATTTTTGCAGCTTTTTGAATGAATAGTAACACTGGGATATCGCCATGTGGCACCCAGTTAAGATGATTGTCAAATCGCTATGTAGATTATTCAAAACAACCTTGAGGAGTATTTAGTGGATACTTGGCAAGATCCTAACCATACTTGGTGAATAGTATTAGACACTTGGCACAAGGAGGAACCATGAGAAGGAAATGTGAAGAAATGAAAGGCAAATGAAGCCATGTAATCATGCCGTCTAAGTCAAACAATATTCGATCCAGCCAAACACTTTATGACGAAAACAAAATAGAGTTTCAACCTTAGTAAAATCCCAAACCATATAAATCCAATTGAGACCCCAAAACCCATTGTGGAAACTGAAACCCTAAATGGCCAGTTTTCTTAAAAGATTTATTACTTAATTAAATCATTTTCACATTCCACTAAACAATCAAATACATGCTATTACATCCGTACTTATTCTTTTACACCTTGATAACTTGGGCCAAAAAAATTTGGATTTGGACTTGATCAAAACCGAAATCCTAAACCAAACCCCATTTATACTCGAAGTTAAGGGCCCATTTGGTTAGGCCCATAAAAAACCACCTCCAATGCAAAGCTTCTAGAGTAAGCTTCCCCCACCACCCAAGGCAATCCTATGGCTGACATTTCAACCCAAATAGTGCATGGATGGGCGGTCAAATTGTAATACCCCACTCATTCTTTCTAACGTAAGCAAATTCAATTGCAAGTCTCGTCATGTGTGCCGAATCTCAATAGAGTATTTTTAAAGATATTATGTGATTTCTAAAGCCAACTCAATGTTTTAAACCCCTTGAATATTTTAAATGCCTTGAAAATATTTTGAGGTATTTCCAATGTTATTGAACCAAGCCTGATTTCAAATAAGACAATTATAATATTTTTAAAGAGCTCCAAAAATATTATGATTGTAGGAAATCATTTTAATTAAAATGATTTCAGTTATTTAAAATATTATGATATTTAAATTATGTTGAAAACTCTAATTAATTAGATGGTTTTATTCCCTTAAAGATATTAAGTAAGACTTCATCATTTTATTAATGATGAAGAAATATTGTTTTATAAACTAAAGTTTAGTTTAAATAATATTCTATCTTAATTCCTCTCAGTGTTTTTAAGTTAAATCGGTGTTTAATCTCTTACCTTTAGATCATTTTGAAGATCCTAAGATGAAGGGCCTGAATTAAATACCCAAGTCCTCTCTCTCTCTCGCTCACTTTTCCTTTTCCCTCTCTCTCTCTCATCCCTCTCCCTCAACTTACCCCGCATGTCTCCCCTCTCCCTCACCCGATCCGTCCCTTCAGCTCACCTTGGTGCCACCGTGCGCTGCCCAGCCTCACTGCCACCACCAGCGACTCCCTCTCACGCCGACGAGCTCCCACCATCAAACCCTGCTTCCATCTCGCAGCCACCCTCTCCCACACATGCTCGCATCTCCTCACTCACTGGTTCACTGTGCGCAGCTCCTAGCACCGTCATACTCGGCAACCCAGGCCACTGAGCACCACCACGAGCATCCCCTGGCCTCCCCCTTCCTCCTCCATTTGACCCAAAGCCGGTAGCCACTTCCTCAGCCGCACGGAGCTCTTCCAACGCATGGGTTCTCCATACCCAACGCCGAGCTCCGCCTCCCATGGCCACCGCACCACCACCAGAGGCTTCTCCTCCCACCAGCGACCTTCCTTAGCCACCCCAATGTCCAACCGAGCCACCTAGCTCCCCCACTCTCTCTCGGGCTCTCCCTCATTCATGGCTTAGATCTGCCGCTATAGAACCACCACACCACCTTACCAACGCCACCACCACCTCACCAAGGTCCTCCCAAGCCCCTCCGTGCTTAGCCCTTTCTAGACCCGCACCGCTAGCCACCTCTAGTGGCCAAAACAGCCACTGCACGTGGTTGACCGCCACCGTACACAGTGCTACCCGCTACCCATGAACTCCCACCATGTCGGCCACCCTCGTATAGTCCAGGTCCATCCACTAGAATCCTAGATCTGATTCTCGAAATAGTCCCATTGTAAGGTCACGGTAGTGACCGCTATCGCTCAAGTTAGTGGCTTTCGACGCCACTGGCCATGCTGGACAGCGAGCAACACACGGGTTATTCCATCAATGGTATAACTCTCTTTCCCTTACCTTCGTTATTATGTTAGTTGGTTGGTTAGGTTATGGATTGTGTTGTTAGTATTGTGAAGCTTGTTGTATTGTGGAGTTCACTGTGTAGTGTGGTGATGTGATGGTGTATGTAAACTGTTGGGCGTAGTTAGGAATTATGATGTGTAGTGTTGTGGACTGTGCTATATGGGTGACATGGCATTGTGTGGATTGGAAAGAGTACACGTGGAGTATAGTCTGTGTGACGTAGCGTAATGTGAAGGGAGTACACTTATACTCTATGAGGTGAAGCGATACATCGTGTGGTGTGTCGCAAAGATAAGGATGGTTGCATAGTTGATGAGCGTAAAGTGTGATGAGTAGTGTCGGGAACTGTGAAACAGTGTCCCAAAGTAGTTGCAATGTGGCCTGTAGTCTAAAGTGACATGTGTCACCGTGTAGTTGACTTACAGCTGGGAGTATATGCGAAGTGACAGATCAAGTGTAAGAATGCGCAGCGGAAGCATGATGGGAGAATGTCATGGAGTGACATGGTTAAGTAAGGAGTCGTACTTGTGATGGGTGATTAGTTAGCATAAGAGTGATGTAGCAGGATGTCATGTAACGTGACAAGGTCACAGTGTAGCTTGGGAGTAGTCTTGAACTATGACGTAACGTAAAATATAGTTATAAATAGAGTCTTGTCGTGTTAAATGTTAGGATGAACTAGCAAGAGAGACGGGTAGCATGAAGAGTCATGCTAGCCGGGTTAAGAGAAGGTTGGTATCGGAGTATGGGCTTGTTTACACAAGCGGGTGATCAACGTGTTATATGTTGGTCTTAGGTGATAAAGGGGTAAGGTACGTGTATAATCTGGTTTGACACATATGCCAGATAGATTCACCATATGTAATGGATAATTTGTCCTAAGTGTGGTTACACGGTGCTTAAGCCTCAGAGTTAGCTTAGAGTCGTGTGGTGTGTATGGATGTGAATGAGGATTTAGTGTGAGCTAAGATGCATGAAGGTAGTGACGGGTGTATTGTCTAGGATTGGGATGCGTGACGTAATCGATCTGAGTCATGCATTCGAGTAAGACGAAGGTCTTAGTGTCTTAATCCTAAGGTGAATCATGGGTTCACTTTAGTGGATGAGCACTCGAGGTAAGACCTTGAGTTTGAAAGAGATAGTGACCGTAAGTAGATCCCGAAGGTTTTAGCATAGTAAAGGACACGTAAAAGCACGAGATAGAAGGAGTGTTTCAAGTGAAGTGTAGTTCTATTCTAAGTTTAGTTGCTTATGCACTAGATAGAGAATGACGCTATGATTACGTGTAATCATGTAGGTTGCCATCTGACACACACATGAATGGACTGTATGAAATGAGTATGGCATGGAGTTCAGGTAAGTATTATGTTCATACTCTTCTAGAGTTTTCTAAAATGATATGAAATGCTTTTTCTTTACAATGTTTTATGAAAAAACATGTTAAGTGTTTAAATGTATACGTATGTATAGCCCTTCTTGGCAGCCCCTTTTTATGCAACCAAAATATTAATTGTATGCATGTGGAGGAAGACTATACACAGTATCTATTGTATGTATTTTTTACGAAAAGGAATGTTAAGGCTTATGCCTCATGCTTTAAGTGATGCTTAAAACGACACAAAGAAAGCGTTTTAAAATGTCCCTATGAACTAATATTAAAATGCCCATATAAACTGATGCTTTTACAGATGCTATGAAAGATAATGTTTAAGTTTATGCTTTTAAATAACGTTTTCCATGAATGAATTGTTAAAGGAAATGACTGGAAGGGAAAGGACTGAAAGGAAATGAATGCATGAAAATACATAACGACCATGACTGAATGAATGATGGTACCAAAGGATTGGGCCGATTGCAATGTCAAGTAAGTAGTATTGGTAGTGCATCCAGTGCTGCCCCCTGACTGAAAAAGGATTCCCAACCCGTGGCCACAGGCGGAGTCCGGGTCCAAAGGAAGATCGCTAACCCCAACACACGAGGAGTTACAGTATCTAACGGTCAAAGGAAAATGATAAGAAAGAATGTATGAATGCATGAACCCTTTAAGAAATGAAGGCACCGATGAGAGAAACATTTTATGAAAAGAAAACTTTTTTTAAAGAAAAACTCCTGCTAGTGATGTTTTCAAAGGAATGCATGTCTCATGTACGTATAGTATGTATGAAGTGATGAATACATGAATGAAAACATATGTTATTATATTTTAATTATATGAAGTAATGCTTACTGAGTATTCGACTCATTTTAATTTTTATGTGTGCCCCTGCCCCCACAAGAACTAAATGAGCAGTATGCGTCAGGATGGACATGACCCAATGGGAAGTGCACGGAAGTCTAGGCATGAGAGTTTTACTGTATGAGATGCCTTTTTATTTTAAGATTGATGTTTTCTGCTATAACCGTCTTTTATTCTCAAAGCACATTTTATTTTATGACGTAGAGTCTTGCATCCTGAGTATGGAAGTAAAAAATTTTAAATCGAATGGTAATTTTCATTGTCTTTTTTAAAATCATCTTATAAAAAGTCTCACCACAAGGATGGACGTTACACAAATAGCCACCCAAAACCGCCCAACTCTCTCAGCTACAGCACCGGATACCATAGGCTGAGTAGCCCATGGTTTTGCCCACAATTTTGCTGCGAAACCCTCCATCAAGAGGTCACTCAGCCATCTCATCTCATCCCTCTCTCCCTATAACGCAATCCCCATTCATTTCCCTAACCCTTTGGTTGCTTTTCATTCACTTGTTTGGAGAGAACTCGAGTGAGAGCTTCAGACAGTTTTCCTGACAGTTCTTACATTGCATTTTCCAACCCTTTGTAAATCAATTCTCATGAAACTTCATGCATTTTTTTTCTGCTTTGAGTATATTTTCCCTTGATATATTTTTGTAATTTTTCATTAAGTATTGAGCGGTGAAAATTGGTTTGAATATGCAAAGGTCATATTGGGCAACGGTTTGGAGGATGGTGTGAAATCTTAATGTTTTGATGAAGATTTTGTTAAATTTGAGGGTAGATATGGATATGATGAAATGCTAATATATTTTTATACATGTTATCGGTTTATCCAAAGCATGTTAGCATTTTTATTAAAGAATTATACACATTTAAGGGAAGATATGGATATGATGATATGTCAATTCATTCCTTTTGTAATACCCGAGTCCTATTAGGAAGATTTTTATGTCATTTTACTATTTTTTTTTAAGTTAAATATTCTTTTATACATTTTAAAATGAAGATTTTAATTATTCTATTTTTAAAATGAGTATGCTTTTATTTTAAATGGAATTTATTAAAATAAATTAAGGGTATGATTTTGGGATTTTACAATATTTTCCTTTGGCTTTCTATTTTGTTTATTTAAGCAAAAAGCCCCAATCAATCTCAACCCTTGGATTGTGTCTCTCCTATCTTAATCTCAACCATCCATTTCTTTACTTGTGATGGAAGAATAGCCAAAAGACAAAAACACCCTTACCCCTCCTACACGTCGGCTACCAATAGAGAAAAGGATAAAAAAATCCTCCTAACCTATTGGAACTGAAACTTGAAGCTTTCGGGTTGGATTATGTTTTTTGAGATTTTTGCCATGCGATGCTATGGACAAGTTAAAACTTGGATTTGAAGTATATGATCATATTTCTTGGGGTTTTATTGCATAAAAATCAAGTATTTTGTTTCAAGATCAAGAGCATGCCATACTTGGTTTTGGTATTTTAGTGCAAACCGATTGTACTATGTGAATCAAGCATGCTATTATTAGTTAGGTTTAAATGTTAACTTGACCTTGCTCGACCAATGTGATGCTCGCCCGGTTTGTCCTTCCCTCGTCACTGAGTGATGTGTTCCATACATGACAAATCCAATAGCTGCAGATTATGTGACATTTGCTGCAGCTTAACCTGATCATTAACAATGGAATAATGCACTGTGCTAACTACGTTTTATACACTTTAATAAGCAATAAAGTCAATACATCGTATAATTCAAGTTCAAAGGATATACTAGTATACAAAATTAGTAACCATTTAGCAGTCCAGCCATGAGTGAATGTTAATATGACATCAGGTTAGGCTCATTCTTCTCTTCACTGTGCTAACCTCTACCCAACCTACGCTTCACCCAAGAAGCATAAAGAAAGAAAATATCTCTTCAAGTTTACCTCTCAAATTCCAAACCTGTAAAACCGTAGCTCTGAAACCCTCCCTTGGGACAGCAAAAAGTTGTTTGCTTGGTGGGTAAAAACTTATTTCCCACTTCGTCTATGTACGTTTCAAGACCACAAGCATTACAAAATGATACCAAATCTGATTCCTGAAAGAATGGAGCCTTCAAAAATCTTAACTGTACTATCAAAAATCTAAAAATGTCAAACCGCTTAATTGAAATTTTACCTTCATCATCAAGAGTTTAGAAAGGTGTGACAATGGATACGGATGAAGCTTGTAGCCACCATTATTTATACATGAGAGAGCCAGTCCTCGTACCTTTCATGGTCAGGACAAAGAAATCATTTTAAAAGGATGTTGCAAAGAGAGTGTTGAAAGCATTTTCTAACATCCGGCATCAACAAATACTAATTTAGGAAACCAGTGAATTAATTATGAACTCCTAAGACAAAAAATTCAAAAGGGCCTGATGAGAAAGAAAGCTGAAGACCTCCCTACCCTCCAACTCCCACTCTAAAAGAAAATATACATGGGAAAAAAAGAGCTACTCCTTCTTGCTAAAATTAGTGTCTTACTTTTCCTGTTCAGAATGGCCCAAGATAAGCATCGATTTCCCAAAAGTAAAATAACCAACTATGAAAGTTTCCTAATACTACATCACTGATAGTTACCTCGTCTCCAAAGAGAGTAAATTTTGTTCCAAGTCAATGAGTATATAAGTGGTGCAATGCATTTCAAAATGATAATTTCAGTCAACAAAGATCCAACTTTCAAAAATCCAGAATTAGGGTTTAGGGTGAAACTGATATGTAATTACCTCGCTGACATAGGGCTCAATGATGCAGTACTGTAGATAGGATGCCTCAGATGCAGCGATTGAAAGAAAACGTACATAATTTCCCATTCGGAAAAATCTGTTTAAAGAAAGAGAAACAGTCTTTCAGTTTGTTGAAACTTGTATTGATCATTGCATATGATATTGATGTTTATAAGATAAACTCAAAAAGAAAAAGAGCCTTCTAAACAATTTAACTTTAATCAATTAAAAAACTTCCAAAACAAGTGCAATCATTGAAAAATATGGTCATACCGCAATATTTTCCTCGCAAAACACATTTCCTTTGAATTGATTATTGGAACGGGTACATGGCGAAACCACAAAGAAAGAGATTCTCCCTGTGGATCAGAAATAGTTATATTTCAAGATTTACCCAGCAGAAGGCTGCAATTGAGAATGCAAAAAAATGGATTAACCACACCAATAAAGTAGAGATCAACCATCGGTTGGCTATTAGGACCAAGATGAAGAAGCACATAAAATGAACGGAACTCAGCTTCATTCTCATAAATAGAATCATAATTTCGGTTTGCATTGTACAGATTAAATAGAGATGCCAACGCCTTTGTAAGTTGCTCCATGTTGAGATAGTGAACAGACGAAATATTTGGGTCTCTACAACTTTGAAGCTTGTGACAAGATGTGACATGAAATTGAACCTGCACGATGACACATATCAGGGATTGCATTACATAATTCTGTAGAACGTGTATACGGTTTCAAGCTCCTAACACAGAACTTTTGGTTTTGATACACAGTTTTCTTGCAAAGCCATAAAGTGAAAGGTACCAAGTGTGATAATTTTATTATGTGACCACATGCATGCCAGCAGTTCAAAATGAAATTTCGCTTTTCTGGACATCTGTCTAAGCAACTTGGGGACAACAGTATAAATTATCTCAACATGGAGCAGAGGTTGGTACTTTCCCCTAATCACATACAAAACTACCAGGACTAATGCTTTGTTTTATTGAAGTATTTTCTTTATCATGTGATTGCATTAAGGACTAAGTTGTATAAATACCAGTGATTGTTTTTCACAAGTACATACCAATGAGTTTTAGATAAGGAATATGCAAATTTTGCCAATAGTATGACAAAGATGATGGTTTCGAAAAGGGAGATGATTCAAAGTTTTTTTGGAAAATAAGCATACCATTTTCTCATACATGTAGATGGCTTTTTCGTTGATGATATTCTGCATGCTAAGATCTTGTCTTATTGACCTTGTCCTATCAAAGATGAAGTCATGAACCACTTCAAAAGAATATTCTGTAGAATCCAACAAGCTTAACAGGTAGTCTAACGTGTCTTCCAATACTGGAAGAGGCCGTACATCTGATAACTGCACATCTCTGATGGATATAGTTCTGCAAAACTTGTGAGAGAAAAGAAAGGGTAACATTTTGTTCTCAATCATCTATGTGTGTGTATCAAGTATGCATGCATGTATTATTGTATTTTTGTATCTAAAGAAATACACACCATACAGCACTATAAACTTCAAAAGGAAATGCAGGGAAAATGAATTCCACAAAACTGCTCCATTTGGTTGTGTTCTCAAGAACAACTTTCACTCTTGAGAACATTTTCATGAATTTTGCCATCAAACACAGTTTTTAGAAACCTTTTTCAAAATGATTTAAAAACACCCACAAACTAAAAAAATAAAAATAAAAACAGGCAGGGAGAAGGGAGCGGCAGAGGGCTGCCCCATCAACTTGATTCCTGACACAGAAATATTACAGAAGCCCATATAAAATATCAAGCCATACAGTCAGGTGCGTTTTCAAATTTTGAATCAGTAGATCCCACAATCATATTATAGCCAGGCTTAATATCCATTAAGCAGTGGAGCTTTTAAATTTATTCCAACTTGGAAACTTGGATTAGAATTGAGGCCCTTGCCAAAAGTCTGATGGAAAATTGATCACAGAAACTCAAGGACATATAAGTATTACCTGAAACAGACGACTATTGAAATTTGTTTCAGTTTGGTAGCCATAATATTGCAGGCAAATTGTCTAAAAGGGAATACCATTATTGCGGCTTTGTAAATATCATTTAAGTTAAAAGAAAAATACCTTTTTGACAGCAAGGCCAGGAGACGTTTTTCCAGGATTTCCATTCAGCCTCTCAAACACAGCTAAATCTCGCAGCCGCTCACGCTGAGCCCTTTCACCCGCTATTATCACAAAGATGAACAACACAAGAGTAGCAACTATCAGCAAGTACAACAAAACAGACAAATTGAACGCTAAAACATTTTATAAACTAAGCCGACGGAAAAAGGTCTCGTAGCGCTAACATTATTTTTAATTAAACAGTTCACGTTTTACTATGATAATATTTACCACTAGGATCTTCTTTACTGATAATTAATGATATCTTTATGTTTAGATTGAAGTGAAAAACCTTGACCCTTTAATTGAAAATACTTGCTGTTATTTTAAGAACCTAAGAATTCAATCCTAAAGCTACTACCTTGCAAAATCAAGAGGTTACATATCGAAAAACAAGACTTAAATAGAATTTACAGACCGACGAAAATCCGTATTTTCTTGTTAAAAAATGGAAATTGATCGATCAGAATGTAAATCATTAATATATGCACCCAGAAGAAATGGGTGTAATATTTGATGGCAGAAGTAAATACCTGGGCACATAAAGGGGCAAGTACCAACTAAGGTGGGAAGACTGTGAGAGTCAACAACGTCTCCTTCTGCTTGTGCGTCTCGTCCGGATTTAAAACGATCAGGGGCATCGAGATCGGTGTCTAGAGATTTGACATTTTTGGTGGGATTGGTGGTGAATTTCTGTGACCACGAATGCGTCGAAGATAAAGAAGAAGAAGAAAGGTTTGGAGGTTGACGTGGCCGTGGACGCGGACGCCGGCTCCTCTCCATTGCCGAAGCTTGCTGATCTCGCTTCTTCGGAAGTATACCAGTGTTGAGTGTACCACACCAAGGCCTCGTTGGGAAGTGAACAGTAATTAATATTTGAGTTAATATATTTTATAAGATTTTGAGGAACGAAAAAAAAAGAATAAAAATATTATATTAAAATATTATTTTTATTTTGATATTTGAATAAATTTATTTTTTTTTATATTTTTTAAAAATGTTTGAAAAAATTATAATGATTAAATAATGATTAGATGAACAAGTTGAATATTTGAAATTGAAAAGTATTTAGATATTAAGATAAGATAGAATGAGATAGGATGAGATAAAATAACTTGAGAAGATTTTGCTATACAAACCAGGCCTAACTTAAGGTAGAAAGAATTGAACACAACTATTTATTAATTAATCAGAAATAATTTCTACAAGTTCCAAATAGATATGCACATACCTTTGTAAAAGAATGTACTCCACCTAAAAAATGTGTAAAAAAACTATTATATTTTAATAGGACTCACCTTTTTACAAATGGCCTATGTGAAACTCGTCTATTTAAGACTTGTACTTGATATTACTCTTTATTAAGAATAAATATAGATAGAAGTCACTGTTGAGAGTAACCATTTTACACACATGATGTGGTATCATCTAGACCACACATCTCCTAAGTCTAAAATAAAAAAAAAAAAAATAGAGAACTAAAAGCAGCCATGTAGTGAGTGTAAAGTATGTACTACTACAGTGACTTCTCTCTAATATTATTCCTTTATTAATTTCCTCTAAAGAGGATAAGAAAAGTTACGGCTGAAAGTGTAATTTCCTGAATTTTGAGGTTTCTAATTTAGGATAGTATTTACAATATAAATATGGTGCTTTGGATAGTGAGATGAGATGAGGTGATTTTAAATGAAAGTTGAAAGTTAAATTAAATATTGTTAGAGTATTTTTTTAATATAATTATTATTTTAATATTTAAAAAAATTAAATTATTTATTATATTTTATGTGGTTTGCCAAGCTCACATAGGTTATACTTGAAATCTACTTGCAATACATTTTTAGGTTGCGTTAGAATCAAATGGTAAGATTATCTCAAATCATCCGAGATAGTTATGTACGGATAGATATACTCTCCATCCAAATGCACAGAACTATTTCATCTGAAATAATCTAATTTTTTTCATCTTAACTCAGCATTGCTCATTGAAACTACATATATTTGTGTGTTTTTATTACTAAAACATATGAATAAAATAATTATTTCATCGCTACGACAACAAACCAATCATTAATGGGACCCACTACTTTTTTAACTTTCAATAAAAAAGTTAAACATGTATCAACTTACTTCATACATTCAAACACATCTCAATAAAACCCACATTCTTACACAAAATCTACTCAAACATCTTAACTGATCACTAATGTAATTTTAATTCATTAATAAGAAAACTAAATTGAATTATTTAATTTATGTTTTAACGCGACCTTGTAATTATTAGAAGAAAGATACGCAACAATGGAAGAATATTGTATGCAATGCTATGATTTAGATAAAACAGTAGGGATTATAATTTGATCTAGTTTTGGACTAATCTCATCTCACACCCCAACTGATCTCTTGAACATACAAGGGATCAATGGGAGCTAGCATTAGCTTCAATTGAACAAGCTCAACCTTGAACTAGAAAGGTGGTAGGTCGAAGAACCGTACTTGGAACACTTAGCTACCAGGGCATGAGCCCTAAGCACGACCCCCCTCCAAGGCCACGAAGTTCTCTTAGTAAAACCAAAATCCCTAAGCCCATAACCCTTAACTACAACATTCACCCCCTAAGCAAGAACATCAAGATCCAAACCACTTAGGCAAGCCGTGTACTCCAACCCAACTTTTGGATCAAGCTATTCCTTTAGGCAACTCTCTCTCCTTTTCTCTTTTAATATAGGTATGTTAGACTAATGCCATGAAATCATATGAAATTAGTGAAATTCAGATTTCATAAAGGGGTAGGAAATACACATGCTCGAATTAGGTTTATGGCATCAAATGCATGTTTATACGCGGGATTGGTCAAGCATATATATAGGAAGACTATTTGAATGAAATCATGCATATTTGAGGACTTAGAACCAAGATTTTGATGGTTTAAACATTGGGACAGATTTTACAAAGAGAGATCATGAGCAATTTGGGTGACATATAGTATATGCTTGAACATGTATGATGCATTGAGGATAGGGTCATGTGAACTCAGATGACTAAGTGGTAATAGCATGCATAGTCACGGGTTTGCTTAGACAATATTAGGTTTGAAGGTTTTTGAGTGCATAGGTATGAATTGTGATGGAAGATGATAGACTAAAATGATTAAAGTGACCAAGCAAAAGTTAAGGGCTAATTAAATGTTTAGGAACTCAATATGTAGGCATTAGCATAGTCCAACTAAGAGAAGTTTTAGTCCTTAAAGTTATGATATACAAGATTATAAATTGACATAATTACATATTTATTGTATGGGTGATCATATGCTAATTGATGTCTAGAGTTACGAGGTAAGTAATATGATCATGCTCTTCATTATCACACATGTTTTATAAATTATATAAGTAATATGATCATGCCCTTCATTATCACGCATATGCTATAAATTATGTAAGTAGCATAATCATACCCTTACGTGTATAGTAAACGGTGTTTCTAAAGTTATTATATCTGTATGGTCCTTTACTGGAAACCTCTTTTTACGTACCAAATTATGATATGATAAAAGTGAGTTTCAATGGCATGTTAGTATATGTTTTACATGCATCATGATATATTTTCATTTATGATTACGATAAGTTATGCCATTATGTGTTCTACATGCATTATGGTAAGAAAGATAAAAGATAAGTTATGAAAAACTTTAAGAATGACCATAAGATATGCATGGTACCATTGTAGTTATGGGTGGATGTGCAAGCCAATGACCTAAGCATGGTCTACCATATTGTATGTTATAATAAGTTAAGTGGTTCCTCTTGTGGTCACAGGTAGTGAAATCGGTGCACAACCTTGTGCACACTAGAATTAAGGTGTGATGGCCATTAAAGAAAGGGAAAGACAAGTTTAATGAGTTATACATAGTACATGTTACATGTTTATGTTAGTATAAGTATTAAGTATGCACATTTTTCAAGAAAAACCTATGTTCATATTGTTTTTATTGAGTGATGTATTACTTATTAAGTATTCGACTCATTTTTGTATATTTTAAATGCATGTTTGAACCACCTTAGGTTACGGTCAATGTGAGAAAGATGACTTGACTCAAGAACACAAAACAAAGGTTTAGGCAGTTTATAAAATATTTAGTATTATTTTTTCAGTCATTAAGTATGTCTAATTTTAAATTGTGAATTCTTTATTCTGGGCTTCTATATAAATGGTTTTAAAGATTAGTTGCATTCTGAGTCCCCTAGATTTTTAACAATAATGTTATTCTAAAACCAGAGGGGTGGGACGCTACACAAAGCGGGGGATTAGTGGGCTGGTGGATGGATTCTTGACTAAGCACAATTGGAATTAGGCCTGCACACTGTCCAACCTGACCTTTTTTTTGCCCTGACCCAACCCGACCGTATACCATGTCCAAAGCAACCCGACCCGTAACGCTCGGGTCGAGTCAAAACCGAATACGCATGCTAAAAAGATTTCTAACCTTGGGAAAGTGAATACATTGCTTGTCACTTTTGAGTTTTTGGCCTTGGGAAAGGAAAGATAGAAAGAGAAGAGAAATGGTGGGCATGACAGGTTAGATGAAGAGAAAAGAGGAGGCGAAGCTAAGGAAGAGGAACGAGGAGCTGGAAAGGGTGCTGAGGAAGAGGAACGAGGAGAGGGAGGAGCAGATGAGGAAGGAGTTACAAAAGGCCTGGGAGAGGCTCAGAGTCGCCGAGGAGGCAGAGGAGACGCTCTGCTCGCAGCTCGGTGAGCTCGAGGCAGAGTCCGTCCACCAGGCCTGTGAGTACAACGCTCGTCTTCTCTCCCTCATCGATCAGCTCTCCCGTGCCACCCACCAGTCCGCCTCCGCTTGTTAGCATCGGCGCGACGCCCATCATTTTCCATCTTTCTGTGCATTTGAGTCACTTTGCAGATTTGGGTTGGTTGGCTCAATTAATAAAAGCTTCTTTCATTTTCAAAAATGGATCTGTGTTTTTGCTCTTTCATTTAGAAATTTCTGGCGTTGGTCAGCTACATTTTGTTTCTGCACAATGGCCTTTTGAGCAAAAAGAGAAGCTGGTTGCCCTAGGGTTTTTAAGAGTGAACACTAGAAAAATGTTAAGAGTCGGTCTGCCTTATCGGGTTCGACCCGACACTAAAGCCAAACCGTATTTTGTTGGATGGATCTGATCGGATGAGACAGGTTGCTCAGTCTAACGGGTTTTTTAAACAGCCCTAATTGGAATGTTCATTTTTTTTTTCATTTTCATGGTCTTATTTTTTATTTCATTTGAGTGTGTAAAAATAAATTCATTTTAAGATGTTGGAGAGAATACTTTTACTTTAAAAAATATACTTTTTTTTTTCATATTTTATCGAGACTCAAGAATTTTGACTAGAATTAGTAGAGTTTTTTTGGGACGCCGCTCGCCTTTATTAAGATTAAGATTTTTAATTAAGAGATAATTAATTTAGAGATTAGGGTTGTAAATCCGAATACGGATCTAGATACCTGGCCATAGGCCTGTGCAGAAAACATTAGGACCCGGCCTGTCCGTATGGCCCGATCCGACCCGACCAAAACAGCGGGTTGAAGTAGCTTGCAGGTCGAAGCCGCTGAAACCGATTTAAAGACCAAAAAAAGGGGCAGTTCTTCTCCATCGTTGAAACTTGAAGTTCACTCACTTGAAATAAAAACTCAGAAACCCTAGCCTCCATCAAGACCCTGCCATCTCCAGACTCTGCGGCTTCCATTACCGGGCTCTACGTCGCCATCAAGAATAACATCAACATCGAGTCCCTGCCCGAGAAATTGCACATAAGTGGTGTCGGCTCCTCCACCAAGGATCATGCCGCTGAAGTTTTTTCTTCTTATTCTTCCGATGGGTTTGTGGTCGAAAACGGTTCAGGGGGTGAGAGATGAGATTTCAGGGGGATTTGTATAGGGATTCGCAAGGAGGCATCAGATTCACTAACGACTTTCGTTATTTTAATTTGGTTTTGGTTACCAACGTTGCAGGGGCAAGAGACATTGTGCGGATGAGCATTAAAGGATCGAACACTGGGGTTCAATTTTCCCAGCTTATTTTTTTTGAGATTCCCCTTTATTTTAGCTTGCTTTCCTAGCTTCGATTTTCCTTTATTTTCCCTAGAAAATTTGAAGTGATGGGGTGAGGATACTTTCAAGTTGTGTCTGTAATAGTGGGCTCTGGTTAAATTTGAAAGTTCAGGAAAGGGATTGTATAGGGATTGTGCATTTATCCATGAATTCTCGAGAAAATGTGCTCTGTTTATATTAACTGATGCTAGGTTTTGATCAAATTGTATAGGGATAGTGGGATTTGTAAGGTTTTTTTGGATCTGTTTGTACACGATTCAGGTTACCATTACCTGCTTCCAATCTCAGGTCGGGTCAGCCCATAATGGATTGGACCACTTTTATGCCGGGTCAGTTCGGGTCGGGCCAAAACATGGAGCTGGTTGGTCGGGTTGCAGCCCTACCTGGCCATAACCGAATCCATATCCAGGTATTGAAAACCAGGCGGATAACTGCCTGGGTAAACCCGGCCAAAACCCAGGCAGATAACCATATTTAAATCCGGATGTCCTGTTACACTGGATGATATCCTTTTTTATTTTTTGCTTTCTTTAAAAAGAAAGTCCTTTCAACACTTTTTGAAAGGCTTTTTTTTTTTTTTATAGGACTTTATGTTTATTATTTTTTATATAATGAATGTTTTTATGGTCATTTTCTCAACTTCAAAGCTATTAAATTCAAACAAAAACTTTACCTTGTGAGTTTTGAGAAACGAAACTGGGGGATGGAGCCCTGGTTTTGCAGGGTTGATTGGCATGAGTTGACTCAAATGGCACCGTTGGTTGATTAACAGGAGTACTTGAATCAGCCATTAGAGAGAGGGTGAGAGAGAGAGAGAGGGGGGTTGAGTTTTAATGGTGAGAGAGAGAGAGAGAGGGTTGAGTTTTGAGTAGGTGTCTTGGCATAGGAGAAAGCTCTGCATAGAAAATTAGGCGGGAGCAAGACTTAATTTTTAACATTATTGTGGATGATGGTCACAAGTGGTCTTTTGCCGATGTTTACGGTCCTAATCTAAACAACAATAGAACGTTCCTTTTGGGAGCAAATCGCTAAGGTGTAAGTTTTAATTGGAAAACCAGTCCGGATCGACCGGAACAGGTGAAATTGGTTTCTAAAATGTCAAAACCGGCCAGAACTGGTCTGATTCCGATTCCATGATTTTTAGGACCGGACCGGTGCACTATAATATATATTTAAATTAATTTTTTAAATATTATATATAATATTTTTTATATTATATATAATTTTTATGCATTTGTTCAACTTTTGGACTTGTAATTTAGACTTTTGAACTTATTTTATTTCATAGCAAAATTTTCTTTTCATTGCAGATTTTTTGTTTTTAGTTTTTGTAGCAGTTATATTTATAGGTTTATAGCAGATTTTGTTTAACAGCAGATTTCTTGTTTCAATTTTTGTTTTATATCAGTTTTTTTTTATAGCATAATTCTTTTACATAACAGATTTTTTTTTTATAAAGCAGATTTTTTATTGCAGATTTTTTTTTTACATAGCATATTTTTTTTATAAAGCAGATTTTTGTAAATAGTAACAGATTTTTAATAAAACATATTTTTTTAAAGTATTTTTTTTATAAATAGATTTTTTATAAGAAATTTGAATTTTATTAAAACTGAAAAACCGAACCGAATCGGACTGGAAACCGGTAAAACTAGAGGTTCCGGTTTAGGAGGGTAGCCGGTGTGTAATTGGTTTTGAAAAATGCAAAATTGGTGCATACTGGTTTGATCCTAAATTTTATCCAAAACTGTACCGGACCAGACAAATTACACCCCTAGAAATCGCTAATTTATATAGTTAGTGGGATGGGCCATGGTGTATGGGGGGATTTTAATATCACTCCTTTCCTGAGTGCGAGGTCGAGGAATTCTAGTATTACCCCGGCTATGACAGATTTTTTTTATCTTATTTTTCTGAAAGATAATAGTATTATATAGTAAATTAGTATTTAATTATAATTTATGCATGTTAGTAACAATATGCTAGTAATAATATGTTAGTGTCTAACTTATTTATATATATATATATATATATATATATATAGTTTATATTAATAACATATGATCAAAAAAATGTCCATGTTTAAGATTAAAAATTAAAAATTAAAATTTTATGTTATATATATATATATATATATATATTAAATCAACATAGTAGTCAATTTTATTGAACCAAAATATGGCATTCAGCCAATACAAGAGGTTCAATACATTATGCAATACAATCAATATCTATTAACTCATTTTCTAATGTCACTGCAACTTGAGCAAGTTGATGAGCCACACCATTCAAGATCCTCTTAACATTCTGAATTTTCCAATGAACAGTACTCAGAAGCTTGAGGATATCTGAGATAATACACTGCAGACTTCCAGCAGAAGAATCAAACCTCTAAACTGCATGAATAACTTGACAAGAACCTCTTTCAAAGATGACAAAATCAAGTCCTAACTCTTGAAAAAATAACACAGCAGAGAGTAAGCCTCTTGCTTCTGCCAGCACAGGATCTGTGCAATAAAAAGTTGGTTGCATTAAACTTGCCAAAACAGAACCATTAGTATCCCTTATCACCACACCAACACCAATCTTGTTGAGAGTAGTTCTTACTGCCACATCCCAATTAACTTTCATCCAATGTGATGGTGGTGGTTCCCATCGAGTAACTGATAAAGGATTCTGAGTGACTGACCTTATTGGTTTTAATCTTGCATTGCAGTATTCTTCAACAGCCTTAACTGCATTTCCATGAAGCATATTAGGAGACTGAAAAGGCCCATCATGGATTAATTTGTTTATGCTAAACCACAGCAAACGAGCTATGGTGGTAAATAGCACAAGATCTTGCATTGGTAATCTATTAACCAAATATTCAAAAACATAGAAGAAACTAGTTGCTTGACAGTTAGCCTTTTGAATAGGCTTAGAGCACATAATCCATACATCTTTTGCAGAGGGACAAGTCCATAAGATATGGGCTGGTGTTTCATCTTCCAACATACAAATAAGACAACAAGAATCAGCAATCACTTTTCTCTTACACAAATTAACTCGAGTGGGTAGTGAATCCGTGCATGCACTCCAAATGAACTGTTTAACAGCATTAGTTGTTTGTAAAGCCCAAATTTTCTTCCTTAGCACTCCATGTGCTCCATTAGTAGAAGATTCACCATTAATCCTTGCTTGGAGTTGCTTATGCAAGTGATAAGCACTTCTTACTGAAAAATGGCCAGACAAAGTTCCTTTCCATATCAACTTATCAGCAAAAGGCATAATACTGACAGACACTTTCAATATCTCCTTCACATCTTCCTCTTGAAAAATTGTTTGGATAAGATTCATATTCCACCACCTCATGTTGGTATCAAGAAGATTAGCAACCACAGAATGCTCATGAATTATAGACACAGGAGATAGAATCCTGCATGTGGAGTCTCTCTGCAACCATTTGTCCTTCCATATTCTGACCTGGGTACCATCCATCACCCACTCTCCACATACTACCTTCCTCAATCAGAGGAATAGAATGAAACATACTTCTCCATAAATAAGAAGGCATTGGACCTAAAGCAGCATGTGAAAAGTCTGTATAAGGGAAGTATTTAGCTTTAAGAATCCTACTAGGCAAAGAGTCAGGAAACATTTTCAACCTCCATATCTGTTTTGCTAATAGGGCTATATTGAAGCTATGTTGGTCTCTGAACCCAAACCTCCACAAGATTTCCCTACACACAAGGATTCCCAGCTTGACCAGTGAATTTTAGACTGATTTCCTTATGACCCCACCAGAATCTTGCGAAAGCTGAATGTAATTTCTTGCAAAGTACTCTTGGTAGCAGAAAAACACTCATACTATAGGTGGGCAGTGCCTGCAATACTGCCTTAATAAGGATCTTCTTCCCTGCTTTTGAAAGGAACTTATTCTTCCAGTTATCAAGCCTCTTAATCACCCTTTCTACAATACCATTGAAAGCCCTTGTTTTTGCTTTCCCCACAAAAGAAGGAAGACCCAAATACTTGTCCATATTAGTAGAGGCCTGTAACCCAGCTACCTCCATAATGTGTTTCTTTGTTGCTGCTCTTGTATTTCTACTGAAGAATAATGAAGTCTTGTCTTTGTTGAGCTTTTGGCCAGATGCAGCTTCATACACACTAAGAATATGATTCAAGTGGACTCACTCCTGCATATTAGCTTTACAAAATAAGAGGTTGTCATCTGCAAAAAACAGATGATTTAATCTGATCTAGCCTCGAGCAATAGGGACACCAGTTAAGACCTTTTGTTGTTCTGCAACATACAATTGAGAACTCAAGGCTTTAGCACAAAGAATAAAAAGATATGGGGATAAAGGACAACCTTGCCTAAGGCCCCTTTCTGGTTTGAAGCACTATTGAGGAACACCATTAACCAAAACAGAAAATGAAGAGGTAGAAATACATGACATGATCAACTCAACCCATTTGTCATTGAATCCCAATTTTAACAAAACAACTTAAATGAACCTTCATTCCACCATGTCATAAGCCTTACTCATATCTAATTTCAAAGCCATAAAACCCTTCTGACCATGGAGTTTTGTCTTCATGGTGTGGAGAGTTTCATAGGTTGCAATAATGTTGTCAGTAATCTGCCTACCAGGCATAAAAGCACACTGGTTTGGTGAAATAAGTAAAGGCATAATGGATTTCAATCTGTTTGTGAGCATCTTTGTAATGATCTTATAAATAACATTACATAAGCTTATGGGTCTATACTCAGAAACAGTCTTTGGACTTTTGGACTTGGGAATTAAAGCCAGGTAAGTGTAATTAATGGCTCCTATACATGCATGAGAGTTAAGAAATGACAGAATCGTATGACAAACCTCATTCCCCACCACATCCCAATGGTCTTGATAGAAGCAGGCACTATAACCATCTGGTCCAGGGGCTTTGAATGGTTCTATTTGAAAAACTGCAGTCTTAACATCTTCTAGTGTAAAGGCTTGGAGTAAATCATCATTCATAGCAGGAGATACTTTAGGTGTCAAATTATGAAGGCAAACATCAATTTAAGGAGGATCAGAGGAAGTAAATAGGTTTTGAAAAAAATGAGTAAAAGCAAGACCAATCTCTGCTGCAGTACTACACTGAACACCATCCTCATCTTCTACTTGTACAATTTTATTCCTTCTTTGTCTTTGGCTAGCACTCAAATGGAAAAATTTAGTGTTTTTATCCCCATTCTGTAACCAATGAACTTTGGCCCTTTGTTTCCATTTTAAATTCAAGGATTCTTGAAGAATAGAAATCTCTTTCTGCAATTTACTGACTTCTGGTACTAAAGTTGCTGTGAGAGTAGTCTGCATCCTTTCAAGTTGGCTCATCTTCTCCCTAAGGAGCTGATCAAAGATTGGATCTTTTGAGTAAGCCCATCTTCTTATAGATTTCATGCAATAGGCTAGTTTACTGCTCAGAGAAACCAGATTATCAGAGACTCCACCAGCCAGAAACCAAGCAGATTTTATAGCAGTACTATAGTCCTCATAAGAAGCCCATCTGGCCTCAAATCTAATTGGCCTCTTCAATGAATGAGAAGACTCATGGTTATTAAGAAAAGTCATGAGAAGGGGGCAATAATCAGAAGAGACAGAAAATTGAATTCTTGTGTCAACCATTCCAAATTCTTCACACCAAGCAAAAGATGCCACTGTCCTATCCAATTTCTCCTTAGTGAAAGAAGAGTCTACCTGTTGTTAGGCCATGTGAACCTCCCTCTAGTAAACTGCAGATTATGAAGTTGACAATCATCTAAAGCATCTTTAAAAAGGGCAACCTGTTTCTCACTTCTTACTGGACCCCCTCCATATCTCCTTGAAAAAGGATCTCATTGAAATCTCCAAGACAAAGCCACATATCAGAATTCAGAGAATTGAGATGCCTTAAAATGTTATAACCCTCTATTCTTTTTTCGATAATGGGATGACCATAGAAACATGTGAGCATCCATGAGGATTTAGGAGATATGTTGTCAACCCAACAATTAATATGTCTTTGAGAATAACTTTGAATCTCTACATCACAATCTGACTTCCAAAGCAAAGCCAGTCCCCCACCACGACCCAACCCCTCAACCAGAAACGTATTAGTGAAACCAAGTAAATACTTCAAAGAGTCCATCTTACTCTTACGTAATCTAGTTTCCATAAAAAATAAGATGTTTGGCTTTTTATCCTTAACCATAAGGTTAAGGTCGTGAACTGTCTAAGGGTTGCCAAGCCCTCGGCAATTCCAACTTAAAAGCCTCATTTCTCTTGGTGGGGCTGAGAAACAGCCTCCGCCAATGTTTTCACATTCCTCAATTTTCTTTTAAATGTCATTTTATCCTCAGTAGTATGGTTACCAAAAGGCAAGAACTTCTTCTTTCTAGTAGCTAAGAAAATATCAGAGTTAAAAGTAGCCTTAGCTTTAGCATTTCTGACCTTATTCTTCAGATGAAGCAATGAGTGAGATGGACTATAGGGGTCATCATGTTCAGAGGCCTCCACCCTATCAGTACCAACCCCATCATCAGGGATGAGGACTTTATCAGGAGATTCATCAACAAATTGGGAAGGGATCACATAATGCAGTGCAGGATCAAGCATTGTGGTGGTGGTAGTTGTGGCAGTTATAGTGGTTGTGGCAGTTGCAGTTGCAGAATTGGTAATCATAGATGGGCAGCCAATCAACACATCTTCTACAATCTTCTTAGAATGTCTCATGTCATCCACATCCCCAACTATCTCATAACTGTCAATACAGTTACCAGAAAGAGAACCAACAGAGAAATGGTTGGTTGCATCAGAGGATGCAGATAGACGTGAAGAACCAGCAATGAACTTACCCACCCCTCCTCTTGCAGCAGTGGACGCAGCGCGCATCTATGTACCATATTGCATGGAAGAAGTGCCCCCTCTTGCAAGGGGTTTGAAGAGATCAATCTCAACAAGAACCCACATGTATTGTCCCCACCCAATTCCATGTTCATCAATCTCCACATGAATCAAATTTCCAATTATTCTGCCAATTCTGGAAGCCACATTATAATTCATGCACCCAAGAGGAATGTGATGTAGTTGCACCCAAAGGTAGGCATGAGAGAATACTAGTTCAGTGGGAGGAATAAGTCCATCAAAGAACTTAAAACAAATTAGATACTGATCAAAGAGCCATGGCTGACCATCTCATATTCGTTGCATATCAAGTTCAGAACTAAATTCCAAGAGAAACAAATTCATACCCACTTCAACAATACAAATGACAGCACCAACTTTCCAAACTTTAAGCATCGTTAACGTAAAGACTTCATGATTAATTTATCTCTCAGACATGATCTTCCCCACAAGACAAAATTGACCTTTTTGAATAGTTTGTTCCACTTCATTGTCCAAGACAACAACTCCCTCCCTTTCAACGGCTGTAAGGCTTAGTTTATTCCAATGTGAAATAAAATCCTCAGCCATGTTGACAGATGATAACAAACAGAAAGAATAACAGACAATTACAGACTAAAAACACTCCGCCTACCACCCAAAAGTGATGGCACAAACTTTCTCCTCAAGAACCTATACGAAGAAACTTGAGAGAAAGCCAACAGAAATAACAGCTTCCACAATCGCCAAAGCCCTCATGGTAACTGACAACTAGGTTATATTAGTTTTATGTTATAAAATTAAAATTTTTAATGTTATATCAAATGTTATATTAAATAAGATTAATTTCATGTTATATAAAATATTATATTAATTTTATATTATTTGATTATTATGAGTAATAGGATTTTATAATTTAATCTTATATTAATTAGCAATTTAGCATATAATATAAAAATATTGTATATATAATTTTATATTATATATAATTTTATATATAATATTAAAAATCATATAAAAATATTTTATATAATATAAAAAATAATATATATATATATATACGAACCAGTCCGGTGCAAGAAAAAGAAAAATCAAAACCAAATCAATTCCAGCCAGTTCGGTCCGATTAGGGCTAGTTCACCGATTTTTTTGTTCACCCCTAGCGACGAACTAGGAGCGAATGGGGGAACGCCACGTGTCACCCGTAAGGGGCATGCCAAGGTAAATCACGCCTCCCATTCTAATACAAAACGACGTGTGGGCAAATTCAATGTGGTGCAATAAATCATTGTCAGAAGAAAAGACATGCCTATTGCCAATGTCAAGAGAAGAAACCCGAGGAAAAAAAGAAAGAAGGGGAAGGGGCAGCCAAAGCAACTGGGAGGAAAACAGATTAAATTCCCATCGACACACATGCAACAAAAATTTACAAGATAACTGTTAGGGGAAATATGCGTAAAGAGCAACAGTTGGCAAGCCCAAAGGCCCATTCCCCACTATGATTGAGGACGGTCCATCAAGGAGAAACCCTACTAACTAACTAGGCCTGACAGCCATGTCGATACAACCCATGGGAATCAGCACCATCGGGATGGGCCAAGGCTGTCCTACTGACTTGGTTGTTGATCGAGCTAGGATGAGACGACCACCCCATACCCAGGAAGGGTTGCCTCAAGAGATATGTCCATGTCAAGTCGTGATGACAGAGGCCTCAGGAAGAGTTACTGCATTCAATGTGGTGATGTACCTCCTTAGCAAGCATGTTGTAGTCAAGTTACTGAAAGGAGGGAAGGCAACGCCAACCCCAAGGTAGTTTATAGGAAGAGGAAAGAGAGCCCAAAGAGGTATTCATTTCTTTCAAAGGTGCCTCCACTTCGAGCCACCGAAGTTCATTATGTCTGTAGGTAGCGCGGAGGTAGCAAGCAAGCATACTGATTTTGACATCAACAAAAATGAACAAGGGACTTATGTCAAAGAAATACTGAAAGGGTAGGTAAAGTGGGTAAACAATACTCTGAGCTTAAAAAACATTTTGGAATTTGAATCAACACCATTATTCTTGTAAAAATGTATCACCTTTTTGTTTGGCTTGCCCATGATGTAGTCTAAGATTTTTCAAGAGACCTAAAACATCATTTACATATAAATACTTTACCAACTTATAAATATCTTGTGAACATCATTTTTATTTTCGATCCAAAAAAAGTTCATCAACGAATTCAATATATTCTCTGATTTGTATTGCTTTTTTATATGATTTTGATTTTTTAAATTTGTGTTTTGGTATATTTTTTATTTTATGATTATTTCAGTGTATTGATTTTATTGTTGGTTTTGTGTTTCGTTTAAGGTTTAGTTTGGTTTGTGTTGGTTGGAAAACGCTGCACAAATCTAACGCCACACCCGTCCGCCCATAGGATGGGGCGAGTTAATTCCTCGAGGAGTAGGGCAAGGGATAAGAAAACGCCCCCCACATGGGGCGGGGACTCGAATAGGGTGAATGATGCCTATATAGGAGGGGTAGCACCACTAGTTGTTGTCACACGTTTGAGGTCACGCAAGATATCCATGTGTTGATGCAAAGCGGACAGGGGATCGACATGGTTAATCTACCACATGGCGCTTGCATCCAATAACATCAACCTAACAAATAGAGGAAACAAAAACTGGAAAAAGTTGTAATAGCGGACTTGACATGACTTCTTGAGAGAAACCCCTCTGTTTTATAGACTTCGGCTTCTGATCATTTCGAGTCCATTTTATAACTCTTAACAAACTCATCAAATATTGTACTGTCTTGAACGGCCGTACTAAGCCCGACTGTTTTATCAAACATCCAAGTTTTTTTTTTTTTTATTTATAAGTAAAAATATTGTATATATCAAAAGGAAAAATCAAGTACACTGAATGTATACAAAAAAGCACATTGTCCAAAATGACCCAACAAGCCCCTAATGACCCAAAAAGCCCATAAAAAAACCAACTCAAAATACATCAGACCCGACCCCAATCCTTGTTTCCCGTAGAACTAAAACTCTACCCGAACACCAACCCCAACACCTTGATTCTTGTCTTCACAATACCCTCCCTTTAGACTTCCCTCTAGTTGAACTACCACCCTTAGCGTCGTAGTTAATTGTCGAAAAGAGACGCTGTAACTCTCTGCTTTTCTTGAAGCTTGATTTGGTTCATCCAAATTATTAGATATATATATATATATATATATATTTATTGATCAAAGTTTTATCTTGATCCCCACATATTTGGGGTATTTATTCTAATACTCATGATACAGGTAGTAGATATATACTTCTGACTGGAGGTTTTAAAGGATCTCTTCTTCCACTGACCTCCCAGATATTTGGAGTACTATTCTAATACTTATAATTTTGGTCATATAATCCCAAAATATAGCCATCTTAAGCTATGATATAGTAATATACTGAACAATTTTAAGTGATATGTTGCTCTTCATTACAGGCACCTGCTCATTTGTGATTTTTGATATATTTGAGGAATAGCAAACAAATAGCAGACATTGTGATAGGCCCATACCATTCATACTATTAAGAAAAAAAACTCTAGTATTATTCTATGTTTTGACGGGTGGAACACAAGTATCAATTTCCCCCCATTCACATGGCATGATCACTCAATTTACTGAATACATAATATTTTATAGACACCATGAAATCTGCAACTATTATGAGAAACACCATCTATCTCCACCGTACTAGGCTTTTAGGATTTGAAACATTTTGCTCTAGATGCAAAACTGGTTAAAGCAAGAAGCCAATACCGCAGAGCAGACTGCTCTTAAAACAACAGTTGCCATTACACTGGAGTCAAACCGACCACACCTGCATAGACCTTACCGCAATTAGAAAGTACTAGAAAGTTAATAACAAGTCCAAATTTCAAAAGAAGAACCAAGTTTCATATATGTTGCATATGTTAAGGAGGGATGAGTTTTTCTACGTAGAGATGGTACTGAGATAAAATGACAGCGTATTTTAGTGGTGATAGCAAATCACAAAAATAACTCCACTCTAGGCTGAAAGCGTTCAAAGGACTTGAGAATTAACAGCATAATATTCCAGTGTACATCTCACGATATCCATTAGTTCCACCTTAAGTCCCCATTCCTTACCACAACACATTCAGGCATGAGTCAGAGCTGGGTGCATTTATAACCATTTGCATCTTTCTAATCCTAGTATACAAATGAAATGGCACACTATTGAAGTATTATGTCTTCATCAGCAATAATATCTTAGAATAAACATTTCGGCCAACGAGCTCAATTGTGGGCTTATCCAAAATAGCCCATTAAACCTAATTTAGGCCAGATAAAATTATTCATATTCCATCCCTAATAATATTGGGTCAAGGTGTTACAATCTCCCCTCATAAAAATCCCATTCTTGGAATTTGCCGTTACCTCAGGCAAGACATACATATTTATCCATCACATTGTTTCCAAGTCTCTATTTTAAATCCTCGATCATTTAGTCAAACCTAATATTCCAAGACTTTAGTTTTCTCTTCAATTTTGATCTAAGCTTTGATCTAAGATAGCATGGTCGATGGGAGGGTTTATGTTAATCATGGCACTCTTAAGATTTCCGGAAAAAAAAAAAATATATATATATATATATCCTTAGGATGGTGTTAAAAAAGCCTTAGGATTTTGGAGTTAGATTCTGAAAGATTATGGTTTCAATGTCGAGTTCTAGGCGTTTGAAGGTGGAATCGAAGATTTTCATTTTTTCAAAGGAGGGTGGTAGTTTCATTCGCATTACTGAGAGAAGCAGAAGGGTAATCAAGTATGTTTACTTGAGTGTGTCGACGGCGACATGGGCAGCAAAGGTGATGGGAGAGTGTTTGGCTCACCATCGGCATGATGGTTTTCTCATAAAGATGCGGGAGGGAAATGGTGTTTTTATCATTCAGCGTCATGCTAATAATCCAAAGGTCATTTCTTGCAATTGGATGAGTATGGAAACAGTAGAAAGAGGGCTACCTGGTTGTTCCCAAAGGTCTGTATGGTATAGAGCGTGGAAGAACTTTGTGTCTAACTTACGCTCGGCGGTTGGAATAAATGTCTCTGTTTTGGTTGATGAAAATAGAGCAATACATGTTCACACAGATACTACTCATGATCAGCATAGAGAGGGGGGGGCTAGTGGATTTTCGTCAATAGGGAGAGGTATCCCCACTAAAGGTGTCTCTTATGCGTCGGCCCTGATGAAACCGGCATGACCTCTGGCAAGCAGTTGCATGGATGGTGGGGAGGGAGGTCATTCGGAGGAAGGGGAAGATGATTGGTGGAGCAATTCAAAATGGTCTACAAATGGTTTCGAATGTGGACAAGTGTCATCACATGCAACATGCGGGAGTGGCGGTTCATATTCTGAGTATTCCGGTGGTAGGAGAAGTTGAAGAGATGTTGTGGGCTGCAAAAGCTTAGTTATCGGGCGTGTTGGAGAAAATTAGTGCTTTGATGACTAAAATAGACACGGGCCTAGAGGTGGTTATGAGTCTGGGCAGTGGGCTGATGGGCCCATGTTGCTTGTGTTCTAAAGGACATGGGCCAAAGGAAGTGGCGGGATGAGGTAACAAGCTAGGCCCGAATAAAAGTTCTTTCCTAAGGCTCGAGGGTGTATGGCGGGTCAAGTCATCCTTAGGCCCAAACATGGCTCCCTCCCAGGCGCCGCTGTTGCATGATCTAGGGACCTCCGGGCCGGCACAGAAGGTCGCCAGACACCAGCGATCCTTCAGATGGCTTACCGGTGCACGGATTTGCTCCTTCACGTGATGTTTTGGTGGACTTCAATGCGGCTTTCTCCCAACCATCGTCATCGCACGATCTAGGGACCTCCGGGCTAGCACAGAAAATGTCGCCAAACATCGACAACCTTTTGGTTGGCTTGTCGGAGCATGGATCTGTTCTCCCATGCGTTTCTAGACATGATTTGGTGGGCTCGAGAGTGGCTCCCTCCCAGGAGCCACCATCGCTTGTTCCAGGGACCTCCGGGCAGGCACAAATGAGGTTGTTGGCAACCCCCTGGAGGGCTTGCCAGAGCATGGATTTGTTTTCCCGTGCGATCTTAGCCATGATTTCGCTAATGAGACTGTCGAGATTGATGGGGCTTTTTGGTCTTCCTTGCCTGTTGTCGCAAATGGGATGCTCTTGATGACAAAAGGTCCTTTGCAGCCTGTTGATAGATGCGGGAGCACTTTCGTGGGTGTCAGGGTCGCATTTTCAGGATGATTCCGTTGAGGATTGCACTAGGGTTCCATGCTCTCTTGAAGGCTGTGAACGATGGATCTATGAAGGAGTCTGAGTTGTAGCTAATTTGTAGGGAACTAGTAGATGGTGTTGATTGTTCTTTTTTTGGTGAGATAGGGGCTGGGGATGCCTCAAGCCCTATATGTTCTGTACTGCCGGGTTCAAGTTGGAAAGATTTACTATCAGATTGGGTTTTGTAGAAAGTGGATGAAATACGAGATTTATAGGGATTTCATGTGAGGGCTACGAAGACCAATTTAAATCCCTTCTCATAGCGATTGAGGCAGACTGACCTCTTTTGGCTAGATCTTACGCCAAAAAAGATAGGGAGTTGAAGAGACTTGCTTGCTCTATTAATTATGATGCTTGGGAAGGTAGTGTAAAAGTAGGATTAGGAGTAAGGCTTGGGCGAATATCTATGATTAATGAAAGCTAAATTTTATCTTGGAATGTAAGGGGGCTGAATGATCCTCGAAAGCGCCTCCGTGTTAAATACTTGTTAAGAAGTTGGAAAGTTGATTTCATTTGTCTTCAAGAGACCAAATTAAAGTATATTGATAGAAGTATAGTTACTAGTTTATGGGGATTTCTTCATATGGGTTGGGTCTATCTTGCCTCTAACAGGGCATCGCGAGTTATCCTTTTGTTGTGGGATATGAGAGTTGTCAATATGGTTGAGGAGTATGTTGGGGATTACTTGGTGCCTTGCTCGTTTCAAAATGTGGATGATGGTTACAAGTGGTCTTTTGCTGGTGTTTATGGTCCTAATCTAGACAGCAGTAAAAGGTTCCTTTGGGAGGAAATCACAGGTTTATATAGTTGTATAGTTGGTGGGATGGGCCATGGTGTATCGCGCGGGGGGGGGGTGGATTTTTTAATATCACCTGTTTCTTGAGTGAGAGGTTGGGGAAGTCTGGTATTAACCCGGCTATGCCAGATTTTTCTGATCTTATCTTTGATTTGGACTTAGTTAATTTACCTTTGGCAGGGGGGAATTCACATGGTCAAACGGAAGGGTCTGGTCAAGGTTGGACAGATTTATAGTATCTTCATCTTGGGAGTCCCCATTTCCTGATTTATGTCAAAAGAGACTCTCGAGACTATGTTTGGACCATTTTTCCATCTTGCTAGATTGTGGAGGTCTTCACAAGGGACCTAGATATTTTAAATTTAAAAACATGTGGGTAAAAGCTGATGGTTTGTGGAGAAGGTGAGATTGTGGTGGTCCTCTTATGATTTTTCTGGCACGCCCAATTTTGTGTTGGCTGGAAAGCTTAAAGCTTTGAAAAACGATCTGAAATTGTGGAATGATGAAGTGTTTGGGAAGATTGATGATCAAAGGAAGACTCTTTTTGAGGATCTATCACACTTTGATAAGAAGGAGATTGCTGGGATTCTCACAGATGTAGAGAAGGTAAGGAAGATTACGGTAATGACTGATTTGGAAGAGATCTCTTGGTGACAAAAATCACGGGCTCTTTAGCTAAAGGAAGGAGATAAGTGCACCAGAGTTTTTCATAGAATGGCCAACTCTCTTAGAAGATTCAACGCTATTGAAGTGCTGCACTCGAGAGGTAATATTCTCATAGACAGATCTGATATTGAGGAACACAATGTGCACTTTTTTTATAACCTGCTTACGGAACAATTGTTGATGGGTTGGTATTTGACATGATTGATCCATCGCGTGCTGATTGGTTAGAGAGGATGTTTGAAGAGGAAGAGATGTATAATGTGTTGAAAGGTATGGAAGGTGATAAAGCGCCGGGACCCGATGGTTTTTTAGTGGCCTTTTCACAGGTCTGTTGGGACATTATAAAGATGAAGGTTTTTGTTGAATTTCACTTACGTATGAAATTTGAGAAAAGCCTTAATGCAACTTTCCCTATTATTCCAAAGAAGGCCGAGTCGGCAGAGGTGAACGACTTTCGCCCCATTATTCTTGTGAGTGGAGTATACAAGATGATATCCAAGGTTCTTGCCAATAGTATGAGCACGGTCATGAAAAAGATTATTTTGAAGCTGCAAAATGTTTTTGTTAAGGGTAGACAGATTCTAGATTCGGTCCTTATTGCTAATGAATGTTTGGATGGTAGAATTAGATTTGGCATCCCAAGTATACTTTACAAACTTGACATGGAGAAGGCCTTTGATCATGTTAACTGGGATTTTTTATTTTACATTCTTGGTAGATTTGGTTTTGGAGAGAAGTGCTGCAATTGGATGAATCATTGTATCACTACTGCTAGATTTTCAGTGTTGGTCAATGGCACTCCCAAGGGTTTTTTCAATAGCTCTCGTGGTTTGAGACAAGGAGATCCTCTATCTCCTTTTCTCTTTGTTTTAATAATGGATGTTTTGGGTAGAATGTTGAAGGCAGCGGTGAATAGATCCTTCTTGTCTGGTTTTCCAGTGGGCGATTCATCATTTGGGAGCGTCAATGTATCCCATCTTCTCTTCGCCAACAATAATTTAATTTTTTGTGAGCCGGATCCTAACCACATTCGATCATTGAGAGCTCTCCTGCTTTGTTTTGAAGCTGTTTCCAGCCTCAAGGCAAACTTATCTAAATCTGAATTGGTAACAGTTGGCTTGGTTAATTCAATTGGAGACCTGGCTGACGCATTGGGATGTAAGGTGTCTTATTTGCCTTTGAAGTAACTTGGTCTTCCATTGGGGCTTCCTCATAAATCCAAATCAATATGGGACGGTATTATCGAAAAAATCGAGAATAGATTAGCTGGTTGGAAAATGATGTATCTTTCCAAAAAGGGTAGAATCACTCTTATTAAAAGTAAGTTATCCAATCTCCCTAAATATTTTTTTTTCTTTATTCCCAATTCCTATTGGAGTAGCTAATAGAATGGAAAAAATCTTCTGTGATTTTTTGTGGGGCGGACTTGGAGATGAGAAAAAGTTCAATTTGATTAAATGGGATAAGATTTTTTCCCTCCCCCCTTTCTTGTGGTGGTTTGGGGATAAGAAAGCTTAGTACTTCCAATAAGACCTTACTCAGGAAATGGCTTTGGATGTACATCAAGAAAGTGATGCTTTATGGAGGACCATGGTTGATGCTAAATTTGGGAGCACTTGAGGTAGCTGGATATCTATTGAAGTGCATGGTTCAGGTGTGGGTGTCCGGAAATTTATTAGGAAGGGCTGGGAGGATTTTTTTTTTACAATTTCAGGTGGGCCAAGGCACTAGGGTCAGATTTTGGTTTGATGTTTGGTGCAGTGAGACTGCTCTCAAGGAGGCTTTTTGTTCTCTTTTCAGAATAGCATTGTACAAGGAAGCTTTAGTTGCTGACCATATGGACACTTCAAATGGCTTGCTGCAGTGGAACATGCCATTTATAAGAGCAGTTCAAGATTGGGAACTGGGAGATATTTCTAACTTATACAGCTCCCTATACGCATTGACTTTGGAGCATTGTGTAGAGGACAAACTGTTTTGGATTCATCCCGGAAACAAGATCTTCTAAGTAGGGTCATTTTATAATGCTTTGACTTCCCAATCTCCTACCATTTTCCCTTGGAAGCATATTTGGAAAAGCCAAGTGCCTCTAAAAGTTTCTTTTTTTGGTTGGTTGGCCTCTCATGGAAAAATCCTGACCATAGACAAGCTGAAGAAGCATGGTATTTTCATAATGGATTGGTGCTTACCAGTAGCGACCCGTCGTTGACTGTCGACAGAAGGGACAGAGATGAAACGATTGGTGAAACGATTTTCAGCTTGATTTTCGGCAATTGAAACGATGGGATGAAAGAGAGACGTCAGGGACAATTGGTGATTTTTCGGCAGTCTGATTTGGTGGTTTTCGGCAAGGTCTGAGAAAAAGATGAAACGATTTTCAGCACTGGGTGTTTTCTCAGCATGGTCTGGTCTATTTCTGGTCTGGGTTTCTGAAAAGAAGATGAAACAGGTTTGGATCGAAGGGAGTTCTTCGGTGGAGATGGGTTTCATGGGTTGCAGAAGACGATGAGCAAAAAAAAAAAAAATGGGGACCGAAAATTACTCTACTGTTTGAGAAAACAATAGAACCGGCTCTAATACCAAATATGATGTAGGATGAAAAATGAGAAAACACTAGAAGAGAAAGAAGTAGGGGAAGAAAAGAAAGAAACCTGAAAATTGATAGAAGAAGAAGACAGAGAAAAGGATGGAAGACGGCGGCAGCCTCAATTGATTAATCTCCATAAAACTGATCTCCAATGTTTCATTACAAGCATTTAAATAGGAAAAATAACACAAACCCTAAATAAATCTTAGAAAGTCTATGGGCTAAAGCCCAAGCCCATTAATACAAACCCAAATAAAATAAATAAAACATAAATAAAATAAAATGACCAAAATAACAATAATAGAAGATGTCCTCATTACCACCTTTTTCTCCATTGTGACATGGCGAAGGCTCTTTGGGATGATATATTTGTAACACTAGATATTGCGTGGGTGATGCCTAAGAGAGTGATAGATCTCTTGGCTTGTTGGAATGGAGTAAGGGGAAATTGTCAAGTAGCGAAAGTTTGGAAGATGGTGCCTTCATGTCTTACGTCGTGTATATGGAACGAGAGCAATGGGCGTTGCTTTGAAAATAGAGAACGTTCTTGGGGGGTATTAGAGTTTTATTTTATCAATCTTTGTTACTTTAGGCTAAGGCCATTGTATTAGAGGGGGCTAACTTTAATGACTTGTATTCTTCTTTTTTGTTAAGAGTGCTGTAATTAGGTATATTTCTCTTGTATACAACATGTGTACTTGAGCTTTGCCTAATTATGAGGATTAATAAATTTTTCTTACTTATCAAAAAAAAATTCCAAGGCTTTAGTCCTCCGCTATTTGATCCTATATCCCACATATTCTCATAATCCTTTACGCATATACATCCATGCACATAGTATCGATCATCATACACTCCAAGTTCAACTCAAGCCTAAAATATAAACGTCAATAACAAGTTCGATTAAAAGCCTAATGATAATTTCACCTTATCTTAACTCCACATAAGATAGTAAATACAAATCTCCACATAAAATAATAACCTCAAACAAGTAGCAAAATCGAACTCTCCAAAGTTTGTGGTCCTTAATCTTACACTCATGAGAATGCAAGTGGTACCTTCATGGTACTTCCAACTTAATCTCATGCTTACATCACCAATAATTCCTCAATGCCACTTGTCCATGCCTTCTATGTCTACTAAATTTTACCTCGGCGTCCCCAGAAATCTCTCATTCCTAATAATCCTTAAAGTTGAAATACCACAATGATCTTGGACCTCTTGTTCTAGGCTTACTACACCTCCGCTGTGCTATTCTAAATGTGCTCATCCAAAGTTCATATCTCGTCCATTAACAAGAACCTCAATTATACGTATAACAACATCAATCAAACTCCAAAAATCTCATGACATTCCTATTGCGCTTGCCAGATCATTAAATCTATAATGTGTATGTCCAATCCACATACATACTTAAATCAACCATCTTGTCCTCGTAAACCATAGATCTTCGCACCTCAAGACATATTTACTTCACACGTTTTTCCCATGCCCTATTGACATGTAAAATTCATGATACCTAAAACTTTCCTAAAACCCTTAATGCCCACCATTCATGCTAGGCAAGAGAATCATGTCACCTATTGAACATAAGATATAGTCCACCAATCATCATGAAATACCATACGCCATACATTAATCTATGTCATAAATCCAAAAAACAGTAGCTACATTCCTAATTTCCATAAATAAAACTCCATAAAATATAAGATCATTTCCATCCATTCTTATGAACAAGATACACCATCAATCTTAAAAGCAGAAGCTTCCTAACATCACCTTCTTTCTTTTGGTCCAAAGGTATGCATAACTTCTAAACCCAAGCCTACCCAGGCCCATAACTTGTCCACTAGTAATTACCTCAATCAATTACGTAGTCATAACCAAAAATTTCCAAGGTCCCATGGGCTTCTCCCACGGTTCCTACCTCATCCTTTAAAAACTCCCTTTATCTTATGCGCTAATGCCCTTTCATGTAGTAGGTGCCTTTTTGACATGCGCGTGTCCAAAATTTTCATTCAAAATTTTCATTGAAATGATACAATAGTAATTGTTAAATACACTTACTATAGAGCAGGAAATGCCTTGTGGAGACTTAGGCGTAGAAACCTTTTCTTTTTCTTCTATTTTTCAAAATTTATTTCCTTGTATTTTTCCTCTCTTTTATTTTGAAACATCTACAAGATCTTTCGACCTAGGCTCTGATACCAACTATAACACCCCGCTTCCCTAAAGTTAAGTCATTCAACAACCCTAACGGGACAATCTTGGACATAATACTGATTAAATATAGGCTCACTTGGTCTATAAATATTAAATGGGTTTAAACTCAATTAGTGAGCCCAATAGAAACCATTAATCCACCATAATAAATTTTGGGCCTGTGGCCTATTCAAATTATCCAATAGATCTCAATTGGGCTTCCCAAAAACATGAGTCTATTAATACCACATCCAAAATCCTCCACTAAACCTTAACAGGCCTTTAGAATAAACGTTTGGGCCTATGAGCCCAATTAAAAATCTCCTAGCCAACTTCACTAAATTATATCTTGTGGGCTTATCCAAAATAGCCAATTAAACCTAATTTAGACTTGATAAAATTATCCATATTCCATCCCTAATAAAATTGGGTCGGAATGTGACAGAAATATTTCGAAACAGCCCAATAAAAGCACTAGCCAGAATTCCACCGTAACCCTAAAACGAGTAGTAAACTTGAAGCTTCCAGAATCACTTAGAACGCCCAAGTGCATCTAGAATAACTAATAAAGCCAAGTTGCATCTAATAAGTAGTCAACATGGGACTGAGCACTCATGAGTTATTCCTCTTTCCAATGTGGAACTGAGTTGTTTTCTTTTCTTTTTGTTATTGATTAGTAAAAATCAAATTTTACTCAATCATAGAAGGAGGCATAGCCCTAGTACACAGGCAATATACAGAAGAAAACACCTAGTTAAGAGAAGTGATGGATACAAGACACTCATGAAAACTAACTCCATTTAAAATCAATAGCTATAGCCCAAAGAAACAATGTATCAAAGAAGAGACATTTGAGTTCTTCTAAAGAGCATTCCTGATCATCAAAATTCATCATTCCTTTCCCTCCAAATGCACCACATCATGTATATAGGCACCATCTTCCACACTAGTGAAGTTTAGGTGTTAACAATAAGACCTCTCCAACTGGCTAGAATATCAATAACCCTCCCGACATTACCCATGTAAGTCCAACTCTACTGAAGAAGTCATCCCATAGAATCCGAGTGACCTCGCAATGAAGAAGCATATGATCTACCAATTCACCACTCTTTTTACACATGCAACACCAATCAACTACAATAATCTAACGTTTTCTCAAGTTATCAGTTGTCAATATCTTCCCGAAAGAAGATGTACAAACAAAGAATGCAGCTTTTGAAGGCACCTCTTCCAAATATTCATAGAAAATTGTTATCGTTCTTAATGGTCATGGCCTCATAAAAGAATGCATAGTGAAGTTCCCTTTCTTAGAAGGGATCCAAAATTTCTTATCTCCATCCTCATTGCTTGCTCCAGTAGAATAAAGCAAATTGAAAAAACCTATAAAAGCACCAACTTCCGAATCATGGGCCGCTCTAAGAAAGAAAACGTTCCACTGTAGTGAGCGACCAATGACAATCCTTAACTCAACTACCAAAGCCTCCTCACACAATCCTGAAAACCGTTAGGAAAAGATCCTTAAGGGCCCTATCTCCATACCATTTTTTCATGCCAAATCTCATCCTAGTGCCATCATCCACCACATATCTAGTATGTCTAGCGAAACCCCCAACCTCTTTTGATACTCACTTCGTAAGCTCCTTGTACATCATTGGAATACCAACCACCCCAGGCAACCCCCATAATTGGAATAAAAAAACAACTCTCCACAAAGTCTCCCCCTCCTGTTGATAACACCATAACCATTTCCCTAGAAGAGCCTTGTTAAACAACCTCAAGTTCCGAACCTCCAAACGACCTTCGGTAATTGGCAAGCAAATTTTGTCCCAATAGACAAAATGGAACTCTTCCCCTCACCTACCCCTCAAGAAATAACACTGGATAAAGTTGGATAAAGTATGACACTCAACCAACGAGAAATAAATATATTCTCTTCAACCCTGCTAGGCTTCTCTCTATCTTCTCTATAACAGTATCTCAAATTGTCATTGCCTTATGGGAAGATCAAGGTACTTCATGGGCAAAAAAGATACCTTACATCCCAAGTTGCTAGCTAAATTAGTTACATTGGGAACAACCCCCAATATGCAAGCTAAACTACTTATGTTGGGGTGCTACAAACTCTAAAATTCCTATCAATCTCATCAAATCCTGTCAAACGATGCTACTAAAACGATCCAAAGCAACAAACAAAAAAGACTGGTCAATTTGAAAGTTCATAGAATGCTTACAAGGAACAACTTTGCCTACTAAGTATTTTATAATTAGGGAAAAATACACAAGGCAACCTCAAACCATCACCCAATTTGCATTCACCCCACAAACTATCAATTTGAGAAATCACCCCTCCCTAGGACTGTTCACCTGGGTTCCAACTTGGGTACCCAGGTATACCAGGTCCGGAACTTGGAACAGGTTAGCCCGGGTTATTATCCAGGCCGGAACCCGGATGAAACCGGATTTTTGAAACCCAAAAATCCAGGTTTCGGGCTGTACCCGAATCTTTTTTTCTTTTCTTTTCTTTTTACAAAAGCCTATATGTTATTAAATTTTTTCATGAAAAAAATGATGTTGAAATTATCTAACTATATTTTATTAAAATTTTTTCAAGAAAAAATGTTGTTGAAAAGCATAATTTTTTTTTATATAAAAGTCTATATTTTATTAAAGTTATTTCAAGAAGTCATGTTGAAAACCATAATACTAATGCATTGAACATTGTCTATAATAATAAAGATATCTTAAAATAGAAACAATTAATTACCTTTTTAACTAAATGCATGTAAACCAAAAAACAAAATCCAATGTTTTTTTTTTACGAGGTTGAATTTTTTTTATATATAAACCCAAGAGCTAGGTTTCATACCCGGCCTGGACCGTGTAGGTCCGGGTTTTGAATAGGTTTCAGCCCAGGTTTGACCCGGGCCAAAAATAGTAACCGAAACCCAATTATCTGGGTTATGGACTGGGCCTAGAAAAAATCCGACCCAGATGAATAGTCTTACCTCTCCCCCCCCCCCCCCCCAAACCAAAAAATAAAATTCATTACATTTGAAAAAATAAACATATTTTAAAAAATGATCTTTTAAAAAAAATAGTTGAGTATTATATGATAAAAGTAAAGAGTCTTTGAGAAAACCCTAAGGAAACCAGATCTGCCACCACCCACCCTAGCCGGCGAGTGACACCTCACCACCATCACAGACAAAGCCGATGGGCCCCGACGACTTCGCTGAGGGTCGTCCGGCGTTAGTCCTCCCTCCGGCAACCTAGATTCTTGCAAGGTCCTCTCTGTGTCATCTCTCTCAGAGTGAGTCTGTCTGTCATCCCGACAGCTTCGTTGGTCATGCCGTCGAAACAGATAGAGTCGACGGCTTCCAGCGAGTCTATTGGGAGTACTCCGGCATTAAGCTCTGTTTTGTCTTCAAATCTCTATCGTCGTGGTCTTCAGCCATGTGCCTGTTGCAAATCTCGCTTTAGATCTGCCTCAGATTTGCACCAAAGCTTGTGCTCGTCGACAGGAATGAAGATTGGGAAGTCCTTTAGCTTGGGAAGCCTTTGCATCTGAAATCGAAGATTTGAACTTAATATGGGTCAGTTGGTGCATTTTTGGGTGGAATATAAGGCTTTTGAGTTTTTACCAGAAGCATGGAGGTCCTCATTAAATATTGTGGAGAGGAGCAAAAGGGTTTGGAGGTCTGTCGTTATGGGTCATAGTGGGATAGGATGGCTGATGGCTTTGGTGGAAGCAGTATTACAAGCAGGGAGAAATTCAGAATTCACAAAACATTTACGCGAAGAAAACAGAGCATTTGTGGTTCAACGATGCTCCAATGTGCATGGTAGGTATCTAACTGTCACCGAATATGCTGGAGGAGGCCGACGGAGGGTTGCAGTCATTCCTGAAGGGTATGAAGATCTGGGTTGAGAGAAGTTTGCTACGGAATTATGCAGAGCTGTGGATATGTTTTTTGTTGATAGGTCAAGGAAGGAAAACCAGAAGAAGAATGAGAACATCAACTTGGAGGTGAATCATAAAGACCCAAGTACATCCACGGTGGCGAGGCGATCATATGCAGCAGCTCTAAAGACGGGTCATGCTTTGGGGGTTCAGAGTAGGCCCGATGCACAATTCTTGGGTCTGCAAATCACGCCTCAGAACCAATTTGTCGCGATGCACAATTCTTTCAATGTGATGGAAACCCAACTTGTCGAGTTGAAGGCAGCAATAGCTTTCTTGTCTACGAAAATAGACCTGCTTTCAGCTGGAGACAACAGGGTTGTAAGAAACAAGACTAAGATAGGCCCGAATCCTTTAAACTCTGATAAAGGAAAATGGAAAATCGGATTCGGCCCCGTCCCTATAGCCAGATCTAGGAGAGTATGGCAGGTCAAAACGAAATATGGGTTATTTGAAGTGGGTTCTACGTCGGCTATTGGAGTAGAGACATCAGTAATGGAATACAAATGCCATTCGCCTCAAGTAACACAGGATAGACCGATAGTCAGTATTACACCCTTGGTCCCCGGAGAAACTATGGCTCCCTCATCGGAGTTGACGAAAAATGACGTACTACAGAGGTATGAAGGAGATGTAGGATCTGCTGAAGTTGCACATAAAGGGTCACCAGAGGTGAAGGGACTTGCTGTCATCCCAGAACCTCCAATGGCGACCTTGATACCATTGGAGAGAACCAATGGAGTTGCTGAGGAGGTACGGGATTTGAATATGGGTTTGGCGTTGGTGCCTTGTGTAGAAGAATGTCTAGAGTCGGGAGTGCAATTGGATACTGGGTCTAGGGATAATGTTGCTCCCTTGGTCTCTCTTCTTCCAATAGCGGATTGGATTCTACCTAAAGTTAACGAGATTCAGCAATTCGTGAGAATTTCACATGGAGGATGTGAAGACCAATTTAAAGAATTTAAAGAACTAATCACTATGATTGGGGCAAGCCACACGCTTGCAACCAAATCAAATTTCAAGAAAAGCAGGGAGTTACAACGTCTTTCCTGGGCAATCAACTACGACGCTATGGGTGGTAGCTCAACTAGAAGGAAGTCTAAAGTGAGGGCATTGTGAAGACGGGAAAACAAGGGGTTGGGGCTGGATTTTTTGGTAGAGTTTTAGTTCTACGGGAAACAAGGGGTTGGGGTCAGGCTTGATGTATTTTGGATTGTTTTTCACAGGATTTTTGGGTCACTAGGGACTTTCTAATATCAGCAAAGTGTTTTCTTGTATACATTCAATGTACTTGGTTACTCCTATTGATATATATATATAATATTTTTTACTTATAAAAAAAAAAATAGTTAGCGTTTTAGAAAAAAAAAATTACATGTTTCGTTTTAAAAAAATTATCTTTCTATATTAAAATTTTTTACAAAAATTCATTTTTTTTTCTTTTTTTCTTTTTTAATTTTTTATCAAGGGTATCTATTTCAAATTTGTTATGGAGGGGGGTACATTGCAGTTTTTTTGGGTAGCGTGAGAGGGTGATTGCCAAAATTGAAAGTTTGAGGGCAATTGCAAACTGAATGGTAGTTTGAAGGGAGGTTTTGTATCTATCCCTTATGATAGCAGAAGGGTCAGTTTGGTTCGGTGTCACTAAACCAAGAACCAAACTGACCCATTCAGATTTCAAAAAAACTGAGAGACCCCCAATCCAACCCAGTCAAAATCCAACAAATTTGGTAGGGATTGGTCGGTTTGGGTGAAGCCTATCCGTTTCAGGCCAGTTTTGTACGGTGCCAATGCATAACAATGTAGATAGATAATATTTCAGAAGAATTTCAATGTCATCAGCATGCTCATAACTTGCAATATTAAGTGTAGAGGAAAAAGATAGAACAGATATCTTATTTCAAAAGTGGATTTGCAAAAAAAAACAAAAAATGAGTGTGAGAACAAAAGAAAATCCATATTTTTCACATACCACATGCCAATCTTCCACCTGCATTGCCAGTGGTCAGACTAAGTTCATGTCCACCTGCAGAGGTATAACCAAATGAGACTAAGGAGAGGTAAAACAGAAATGCATATTAGTCAATAGTAAGGAGTCAATGGAAGTCCTGAACAACTTACTATAACTATTTAAGAGGGCATGCTCCTGCCATTCAGAAACCAAACACTTCACTATAACTATTTTTGATCGGTAAACAAAATTTTATTGATCAAAAGTAGGCAAAAAGCCCAAGTATACGGGACATATACAAGAGCAACGCCTGTGCGTACTAGTTTAGAGATACAAGGAATTCATGAAAAGACATGCCATGGAAATCAATTACAATCGACCAATGAAGCAAGGTATTGAAAAACAAATTTCTAAGCTCTTCCATTGATCTCTCTTGATCTTCAAAGCTTCTTGCATTCCTTTCCCTCCAAATGCACCACCATAGACATATAGGTATCATTTTCCATATGGATGCAATTTGAGGGTTGCCCCGAATACCTCTCCAATGGTCAGTGGACTCGCCCATCTTCTTGCACATATAACACCAGTCCATAATTACGATTCCACATTTCCTCAGGTTGTCTATAGTAAGAATCTTCCCCAAAAAAGCTGTCCAAACAAAAAAGGCTGCCTTTAGTGGTGCCTTTGTCCTCCATATGCTCTTCCATGGGAAGGAACGAGCTGAGGTGTGCATGGTCAAAGAATGGTAGAAAGAACGTGTTGTGAAAACTCCCTTCCTAGAAGGGCGCCAAGAAATCTTGTCTTCGCCTTCCCTCGACACTCAAGTGGAATACACCTGGTCAAAAAACACCGAAAATTCATCCATTTCCCAGTCTTGTGCATCTCTAAGGAAAGTAAAGTTCCATTGTGGAAGACCATTGGAGATGAGAACTAAATCTGCTATGGATGCCTCTTTTCTTCTTGCTAAGCCATAAACTTGAGGAAAAACTTCCTTGAGTGCCCGATTACCAGACCATATATCATGCCAAAATTTTACCTTCACTTCATTTCCAACTTTGAAACAAGTATGTGCGGCATATGTATCCCAACCTCTTCGAATATGTTTCCAAAGCCCAACTCCATGAGGCCCACTTACCTCATTGGAACACCAACCACCCCATGATTCTCCATGCCTCAAAGCAATGACGGTTCGCCACAAGGCCTCCCGTTCATTGTGAAATCTCCATAACCACTTGCCTAGCAAAGCGTTATTGAAAGATTTCAAATTCCGAATACCCAAGCCTCCTTCTTTGATGGGAGAACAAATTGTGGCCCATTTCACCAAGTGGAATTTAAATTCATCCTTTATCCCTCCCCAAAAGAAATCACGCTGCAGTTTCTCCATACGATGGGCCACTATGGCGGGGAGCGGAAATAATGAAAGAAAGTACGTTGGTAAGTTGGAGAGAGTGCTCTTGATTAGAGTCACCCGACCCCCTTTGGATAGGTACATCCGCTTTCATCCGGCTAATTTCCTTTCCATTTTTTCTATCACATCATCCCATATGGATTTTGATTTAAAAGCCGCACCCAACGGAAGACCAAGATATTTCATGGGCAGCTGAGATATCTTGCAGTCCAAGATGGACGCCAAACTCTCCACATTGGGTACAAACCCCACTGGCACTACCTCAGATTTGGCCAAATTCACCTTCAACCCTGACACGGCCTCGAAGCAAAATAGAAAAGCCCTCAAGGCGCAGATTTGCTCTTGTTTGGCATCACAAAATATTAGAGTATCATCAGCAAACAAGAGATGTGAGATGTTTATCAAACCTAAGGCTGCCTCACCAACTGAGAATCCTGATAAGAAACCACCCGCCACTGCCCCTGCCATCATCTTACTGAAAGCTTCCATCACAAAAACAAAGAGGAGTGGAGAGAGGGGATCCCCTTGTCGCAATCCTCGGGAGCTTTTGAAAAAGCCTTTTGATGTCCCGTTCACCAATACAGAAAAATATGTCGTAGAAATACAGTATTGGATCAAAGTACGCCATTTAATGCCAAAGCCACATCTCTCAAGTATATAAAGTAAGAATCCCCAATTGACGTGATCATAAGCTTTCTCCATGTCCAACTTGCAAAGAAGTCCGGGCTCTCCCGATTTAATACGACTATCCAGGCATTCATTGGCAATAAGTACTAAGTCTAGGATTTGTCTACCTTTAACAAAGGCATTTTGAGGCTTTGAGATCAAACTCTCCATTACTTTGCTCAGCCTATTTGCCAGTACTTTGGATAAGATTTTATATAGCCCACCCACCAGGCTAATGGGACGGAAATCTTTGACCTCTACTACACCGGTCTTTTTAGGGATGAGTGCTAAAAAGGTTGCATTGAGGCTTTTCTCGAACCGCCTGCTTCTATGAAATTCATGGAAGAACCCCATGATATCTTCTTTAAGTACATCCCAACAATACTGAAAAAAGGCCATGGTGAAACCATCTGGACCTGGGGCTTCGTCGCCCGCCATACCTTTAACTACCAATCTAACCTCTACCTCCTCAAACGGCCTTTCAAGTTGGTCCAACGCCTGTGGATCAAGAACATCAAAAGCCAGTCCATCAAGTCTTGGCCTCCACGAAAACTGTTCCAAAAACAACTTATCATAGTAATTGACAATGTAATCTGAGATCTCGTTTTGGTTGGATGAGGCCACCCCGTCTATCATCAAAGTTTCTATAGCATTGTTCCGCCTATGCAAATTGGCCACCTGGTGGAAAAACTTGGTGCATCTATCCCCTTCATTCAACCATAAAGCACGTGATTTTTGTCGCCAAGATATTTCTTCCAAAAGAGAGATTCGTTCAATGTCCGCAGTTACTTGAGTTTTGCGCGCCCGCTCGGTTTCAAGTAGTACCCGCTCCTCTTCCACACCCTCCAAGCCCTTAAGCTCCTCCAATAGAACAATTTTTTAGCTTTCCACATTGCCAAACTCTTGTGCATCCACTCCTTTAAGTCATTTTTCAAAGACTTTAATTTACATGCCAGAATATAACTAGGATTGCCATGGAACTGATAAGATGACCACCATTGATGTATTTTGTCCAAGAAACCCTCAGACTTCAACCACATGTTCTCAAATTTGATGTATCTTGGACCTCTTCTAATGCCTCCGCAGTTTAACAAGGATGGGAAAGTGGTCCGAACATAGCCTGGGTAATCTCTTCTGAAAAAGGTCTGGATAATGAGCTTCCCAATCCGGTGAGATTAGAAATCTGTCTAGCCTAGACCAAGATGGAAGATCTCGGTTGCTAGACCAAGTGAAAGAACCACCTGCAAAAGGAAGATCCTGTAAGTTTTGTTCAGAGATGAAGTTAGAGAAGTCTACCATAGATGAGTTGAAACCCGAGCCACCCGATCTCTCACTCGGAAACGAGTGACGTTGAAATCACCACCAATGCACCAAGGTAGGTCCCATACGCTGCCAATACTGGCCAACTCATCCCATAATAAACTTCTAGACCGATCAAGATTAGGTCCATAAACTCCGGCGAACGCCCACTGAAACCCATCCACGATATTCTTGAGCGAGCATGCCGCCACATAATCTCCCAGAAAATCCTCCATTTTCTCCACCACCCTCCTGTCCCACATTACTAATATGCCCACGGATGCTCCAATGGACGGTAAATAATGCCATCCCACTTGACTACAACCCCACAAACTTCTAATGATATTCAAAGAAATAACCGCAAGTTTCGTTTCTTGTAAACATACAACGTCCACCTTCCATTTACGAAGCTGATTTCTAACTATAAGACGTTTGTCTTTTTCATTCAGCCCCCTTACGTTCCAAGAAACAATTTTTGGTTTCATAAAACCACATTTTTTGCCCTTCCCCTCACTCTTCCCCTGTTAGAGCTCTTTCCATTTACTCCATCATTGACTGTCCAGTCAAGTCTATGGAGTTCACTTGCTCGCTTCTTGGCTGATGCAATCTCCCGAGGTGATCCCAAACTGTTCTGCCCAGCTTCCATAGTTGCAAAGAGGGCAATGAGCTAGTCCTCAAAACCATCGCATACAATCCCTATGCTAAATTGCATCTCCTTTGCCTTGTTCAGGACCCAATTTGACGCCTGAGAATTACTGTTCTTCAACGGATGCAGGGAGATCAGTGGAAGAGGGTCTTCCCAGCAACTCTCATCTTCACACGCCAAGGAAGCTGTGTCTGCTATCCCAGCACTACCAAAATCCATTTCCGATCTCATGAGTGCAGTCTCTTCAGCCGTCGGCATGGTCTGTGGCGTTTCGAGAACCATAACAGGGTCCTTAGTGCTTGACGGCAGCGCCACCGTCACTCACCCCTCGTCCAAGTGACCAATCACCAGTTCGCCTGTCCCCGTCGACCCATTCTGTGGTGGTCCCCCCTCGCCATCTAAAGGAACCAGCACCAACTCGCATCCCGTTGTCTCGGTTACAACCTCACCACCCCTCACCTCGAAACAGTCCTTTTCTGACCTCAATAGATTGATCATTTCAGTCGTCGGCGTGGTATGTGGATATTCCATAGTTGTTGGGCCAGTTTCGACATCATTTCCTGCTTCGAAAACCATCACAGGTGCCTTAGAACTTGACGGCGGCGCCGCCGTCACTCCCCCATCGTCCGAGAGCCCAGCCACCAACTCGCTTGCTCCCGTCGACCAAGTCTTTGGTGGTCCCGTCCGGTGGTAGAGACGCGCCAGACGTTGACCCAACCTCGTACGTGGATGGACCTGAGAACTTGGCCCTCCATCTCCAGGTCTTCTTCTCGGGCCCTCTTTCCCCAAGCCTGCCTTTTCCAGGCCTGCTTCTTGGGCCTAAATGCTGACCAGCCCACTCCTTGTCTGATCTACCATCTTCCCCCGTAACCTTCTGCAAGCCCAACAACTGCACTTGTGTTCTCACAGCCTTGGGGGGCCCATTTACTTGTCCAGACCCCTGGTCCATGCCTAGGTCCAAGTCAATGCTATCAATTAACCTCGTGAGCCTCTCCCTCTCAGCTATCAGTTCCTCCTTTATTCTAAGTAAGGAAACCTTCTCAGCTTCTTTCCCCTTGATCAGAAGACCTTCATCCCTTCCTGTGTAAACATCTCTGTCATGCCCTTCCACTCTGCCCTTCTTCTTCAAAATTCTATCTGTGCCCTTCAATTCAAAATCTGAACTAGTAGCAGCTCCTCTCATGGCTGGACCAACACCAACTATGGCCTCAGCATAAGTCTTGAATGAGGTGTTGTTCTGTACAGGAAGGTGATTGGGGACTTCCCTGCCATACTTCTCCCCTGCATTTTTCACACCACCACCACTCATCTCTCTGATCTCCAGTGCCAGCCTTCTCCATCCTTGACTTCCAGCATCTTCTGGGACAATAATGATGTTTCTTCTGCCACCACCTCTGTATTCCACAAAGGCCATATGTCTCCCAAAATCATTAGAGGATCTCTGAGCAATATAAGCACCGTTGCCATAACTGAAGGTTTTTATGTATTCCTTCTTGGCATCTACTTGATTGTGGCCTTCAAGAGACTGCACAACCCATCTCGCAGTGGTGAAACTGATTACCAGCTCTTTAGTCACCTTTCTTCCCCTCTCAATGATACGTAGAGCTCTGCTTCCTACATGCACTAACTCAAATAACTTCGATTCTATAATTACTGCCTTTCTAGACCCCATCCTTAACTATAACAGAAAATACTCCGTAATCATGTGAATCTCAATCAAAATCCATGGGAGCCTTCATCAATGTCAATACTCAGAAAAAAGATGTACGGAGAGAATGGTTGTGACATTTTGCTAATGGGATCGCTTAGAGAGGAGAACGGTGGCCATTAGACATGGGGAGTACGGGGGTCAATGGTCTACAAATTTGGTTAGGAGGCCTTATGGTCATTGGGAAAGCAGAAGGACAGCATAGGAGACATTTTCTGGATTTGTTAAATTTGTTATAGGAATGGTAAAAAAGGCGTTTATTTTGGTGGCATTTGAAGGTGGTATGATTCATTCATGGAATAGGAATTATAATCAATAGATGCTTTTATTGATCTGCTATGTTGAATCTCCCAGCATGAACAAGGGAGGATTGGTTTGAATTGTAATCTTAAGCGCAAAGGCCAATATGAAGTGCATTGTTTCTATGAATTTTAAGAAGTCTAATCAGGCATCCCTTTTTTTTTTTGGAACATTTTGGCAAGCATAGTCCCTAAGAAAGTAACTCTTTTATTTGAACATATGCTTTGGGAAATATTTTCTAACAGTGAATAACATATTCTTGAAAATTACTCTATATATACTGTGGAATTCTTGGAGGGAGAAGAACAATAGGGCCATTCATGGTGGTGAGATTTCATGCTACAGCTAGAGTATTTTTCAGATCCATGTAAAGTTTAATGTTCACTACCGTATCCATTATTGTATTCTTTTTTTGACAACAAAATCAGTAGACCTTTTCACTCAATTCTTTTAGTGAACCTTTTGTAAACATATATCATTAAAGTCAGCACTTTCTTCGCTCTCCCAATCACCCTTCCCCAAACTATTCACTCCATTGCAAATTCAGTCTCCACTTAAAATGAATATATAAGACTTCCAAACTTGCTAGGCTTGCACAGGTGCACATTGCAAGTACCAGTTAATGAATAAAGAGTTGAGAGTTACCCTTTCCAAGGTCATCCTCAAGCTCATGAACCACGAGGGCCCTACCAATAACCGCATTAGGACCGCCTAATGGTATCTGCATATTTTAGCCAGATTGTATGGTTAAACACCACTAGAAAGAACCACAATCAGAAACAAAACCACAAAACGATTCAAAATTCAAACCAATATGGCCAGAATGAAAGTACATAAAAGACAACCACAAAGGCTAACTAAATTGATCTGAGGAAATAAGCAGCACCTGGCTATCCACAATTGTTGCCTCTGCCACCCCTGCATTACCCAAAGTTATGCAACTATGCATTAAAGTCGAGAAATAAAAAGATCAAAGAATATTCAAGAATGCATTACCATCGGCATTGGCAACTATGTTTCCCAGGTCACCCGCATGACGGATTTCATCCTCAGGAGCACCATGTGTCAGATTGTTAGGGTTGAAATGTGCTCCTATTGTTTAAAATTTGAGAAAGAAAGATTATACAAGAAGTGGATGTATAACTATAACTCTTCCAATGCAACGTTTTAATGACCCAGATTCTATTAGTTTGAACTTGAAACACAATCAGATCTTACCTGTTGAGATGCATCCATTTGTTGTGTCACCATACTCATGCTACACAAGAAAAGAAAATTAAAACACAATTCAGAAGCTTTTCAGGGCCCAAACACACAGACGCATTGGTGCTAAAAGAGAAAAAGAAAAAAAGATTACTTACTAGGTGAAATCCATGAGGCCCCGGAGTAAGCCCAGCAATACGTACATTGACAGTTGTGGGACCTATATGTCATGAGAACACTATAACTAAGAACACTAGCTAAGAACATTATAACTGTTTGAGAATATCAAAATTCTCCGGAACAGACTCTAGCTAAGAACACTATAACTGTTTGAGTCATTCAGTCAAAGTACCCCTTTTTCAACATACAAAAACTATAAAAATCATCTGAGCCTATTAATACGAGGTCCCAGAAAAAGTATTTGTCATTGGAAGGTTCAAAATCCTGGAGTTAAGCTGCCACATCCTTGAAATAGCACATTGTTCTTCGTCCAATTTTCGATTTCCTTGAACATCTAATTTGCAACTATATACATCTAACCTTGACGCTCAAGAATCTTGTTTCTACTTCATTTGCATATATCTTAAGCCAGCATCCAGATTAAAGAATTGTATTGTACAAAAGAAAGTTGACAATAAAAGAGGGAAAAGAAGAGAAGAGAGACCATCGTCTTCCTGGGTCAACGTAACAACGCCTTCGACATTTGAGTTGCCCTTGAGAACGGCTACGGCTTTCTTGGTGGCGGCAACGACAGTGAGTGGTTTGGCGGAAAACGAGAGGGTCGGAGATTGGCGAGAGAGCTTGAGGGAGGCGCCGTGGAGGAAGGAGAACGAGCGGAGGAGAGGAGGTGGGTTGTGAGGGTTTGGGCAGAAGTGAGGAGAAGAGAGAATGAGTGGGTGGGCAGCCATGGGTGCCAATGCAGCTTGCATTAGTGTGCTTGTGTGATGGGGATTTGACTCATATGAGTAGAGATAAAATATAACGGGAGAGATGATTGATGAAGCTTCTGGGGAATGCGGCGGCTAGGGGTGATAAACCGTCCGATGGACCGATCGAACTGTCCGTTTCGGTCTAGACCGAGACTTAGACTGGTCCGGTCCGATCATGTCTACATTTTAGAGGATTGAAACTTTTCGGTCCGGTCTATGATCTAAAATTTTTTTAGACCGGACCGAATAAAAAAAAAATATATATATATATTATATATATAATAATTGTACGATTAACGGTATAAAATTTTAAATATATTATTAATACTTGTTAATATTCTATAAATTAACAATATTATATATATATCTTCATCTAACATATCACTATTAACAATATAAAATTTTAAATATGTTATTAACACTTGTTAATATTCTATGAATTAACTAATATATAATATCAATTAGTTAATTATATAGCAATTATATAAATTAATAATATAATTTTCATCAAATTTATTATCATTGACTATATAAAATATTTTTTTATTGAGTTTGTTACATAATCCACATTAATAAGTCACTTAATTTAATTTAGTATTTTAAATAAATTTTTTTTATTAATTATTTAAAAAAAAAATTAAGCCGGACCGACCGGATTGGACTAGACCGATCGCTATCGGTCCGGTCCGGTCCCTTTGGGTGTTCGGTCACGTCCGGTCCCGAAAAATGATAGACCGAAAACATTCGGTCAATCGCCGAACCGGACCGGACCGGACCATTTGCAGCCCTAGTGGCGACTTCATCTGCCTTTACCACTGTGAGGATTTATCCCGGGCCTTGGAGTCGGACCTTGTTTCTTTGTTTGGTACAAGGTAACGGTAATGCATATTTGGTCGCGGAGACGGATGAAAAGATTTTTACCTTTTATTTTGTCTCGTTTACTTTTCAATTAGAGAAATGCTTAGAGCACTTTCATTGGATTAGTTAAAGTTAAATGATATTTTTTATGAATATAAGATAAATTTAACTTTTGATTATTCCATTCACATAAATCTCTATATTAAAATAACTATTTTTTCATTATATAATAATAAAATAATATAAGATGAATTTGGTTTTGGTTATTCATATCAAATCTCCACATTAGATTATACATTTATTCATTATTAATTCAAAAATATTTAATTTTTTTAATTATTAATTTATTTTATTTTATCATATTTTACTATTCTACCTATTATATATTAATTAATAATCATATTCTTATTAAATTAATATATCACTAACTCAAATTAATATACTAATTGTGATAAGATATGTGATAAAAAAAAGGAGAGAGAAATAATTAATAAAATATGTATTTGATGTATGTACAGTAACCTTTAAATTTGAAAAAACTTTTGAAAGTCATTGTAGCCAAATTTCAAATATTTGGAATTTGGCTAATCCATTGTAAGCATCTTTTGCTCTCTAATAGCTAAATACTCAATGGATTTAGCTTTTAACTAATCCAATAAGAGTACTCTTAGGTCCCATTTTGGTCTGAGCATTTCTACCGATACCTTTTTTAAAATTTAATGATTAAATAAGTATTTTTTAATAATATTGTGAAATTTTTTAAATGTGTAAAGAGATTAAAAAAATAGATGAAAAAAAAATGAAAACAGCCTTCTCGGTGGGTAGTGTTGGGAGCCACTATCGGTGGCTCTAGCACTGCCCTTTCAATTATGTCTTTGGGTATATTTTATATTATTTAATATGAAAAATTTTATATACTACACTATTATCACACTTTCATCTCACTATATAAGATATGACATATTTATTATTACTGAAATATCATGGATTGGATTATTCTTTATCATTAATGGTGATAAATGTGTTACATTTTACATAGTTAGAAGAAAGTAAAATAAAAGTGTGATGTATAACATTACTTATTTAATATACACACACGGTAAGAAAGCAAATTTAGGGCTAACTATAAAATAACATTTTTAATATTATTTTTTATTTCTATCATTTACATATTCAACAAGTTATAAATTTTTTATTAATAGATCTACATAGATCATAAGTTATATACAATACAATTGTCAAATATAATGTTCAGATAATGTCTATCAAGCCATTAAGTGTGATCAATAAAGTGGCATATTCAAAGCCCATGACTTTAGTCAGATCATGAGCATTAAAGTAGTATGGGTCCAATTCATGTGTAAAGACTCATTTAGGGGCTCATGTAATATCATTATTTAATGATGGATGAAACCAAAATTCTGAGTGCTATATATATGATTATAGACCTCTTTCCAAATTATTTCTTGACTTTACGCATCCTATCGCAGTGAGTTTTACTATGGGTGCTGCCTGCTCTACACGATTGGGTAGTCACCCCTCCTGCACCCCACCCCTTCTTGGGTGGGGTGTAAGTTTTTCCCCCTGCACCTCATGTGATGTCCCAGATTATGCTTGGAATTTCACAGAGCTTGAAGCGTCGAGATATGTAACACAAGATCATATACCCTCGTTCATGACAGTTAAGGATGTTGTACACCAAGCATGCATCTAACAATATATAGCATTCGCAAAGGATAATTTTTTTTTAGCAATATACAATGTACTAGAAATAGTATATCCCAAAACATAATCATGATATCGTAATATTCACATCTCCAAAAGTTATAACATGGTTCCAACCAGTCTATAGCAAAACAAGCATAGTACTAAAAGTGTAACTCCTTAGTTACAAATAATCAAGATTCTAATATAAGTGCCAAGCTACTCTCGTAGCTCCATTATCAACTCTGAACGATGTCCCAAAAACCAAAGTATCAATTCTCTCATCCTCTTGAGGCTCCTCCTCAGCTTATTCTCCGAAATAGTAGACAATGTGTCAGGAAGTAGAAGAAAAGCACATGACCACCTGGAGGATGTCGAAAGCCCAAGGTTGTTGGGGCTACCACAGTGAAATTTAAAAAATCTTAGCAATAAGGTTCCTAAGCTACCAACGATATAAATAGGCATGCATGACAGTAATATGACATGTATGTTTTATGACATAGACTTGAACATGTGTGACATGAATTGAAAAAGTTTATTTGTTGCATGCTATGAAAGTCATGCCATCTTTTACAAGGTTATTTGTTACATGCCACAAATGCCCTATAATCTGTTACATGTTTATTTGTCTTATTTGTCATGTAGCACGGATGTATATCATAAATTATACGAGTCCATCATTAAATATTTTCTAAACCAGTCATGTAGAGGATATACGTGGCGTAATCATTATGATTTTTAGAGTATCTCCATTAAAAACTTAAACAAGTTACTCCTGCAGTAATCATTCTAATTATCAAAGTACTTCTAATAAAATACTCTTAGTGTAATCATTCTAATTGTCAGAGTATCTCTAATAAAATACTCATGGAGAAATCATTTTGATTGTCTAAGTATCTCTGACGGAATATATTGGGCGTAATCATTCTAATTATTCAAATATTCCTGACGAAACAACTGGAGAAAATATTTTGCTTGTTAGGGTATATTAAAAATTGTATTTTATAACAAGCCTCGTTCATGTCAAATCATTTTATTTCCATGTCAAGTCATGTTATTTTCAAGTTAAGTTCACGTCTCATCACTCTTAAACAGATGGGGCATAGAGGATTTTTAATAACTTTTTTTGCAAAAAGGTTACCCCTAGTAGCAAGAACGTTATTCCCTACCTTCCACATAAAAATATTAATCTTACTAGGAATTTTCATATCCCATATGGTCTTCCACCTGCTGTCTATCTCAGCCTCCCTTGAAGACTCTCTCACCACTGCCTTCCTTCTAGTTTCTTCCAAATAGTATGCACTCTTAACTAAAAAAACACCTTTTCTAGAAGGACCCCAAATCAATTTGTCCTACACACCCCTTGTGCTAATTGGAATAATGCATATATGATCAGCTTCTTCTTTGTTGAATACTGACCTGATTAGCCCTTCATTACATTCATTTGAATCATCATCAATTAGGTCTTTAATTTTTGCATTTGCTTCCAGTTTCGAGATAGGGGATTGAACACAAAAGGTTAAAGGGGTTTGCAACCATTTTTGTTCCCAAATATTGATTTTTGCTCCATTAATCCCTCCCTTAGTAACCCCAAAGAACTCCATACACTCCTCCATATCAAAGAGAAAGCATTTCCCAAAGTTGCTTCTATGATAGAGGTGTTCCTAAAATATTTCTTTTTGTAGATCTTGGCAACCATTGAATAAGAACTTTGTAACAATCTCCAAGCCTGTTTAGCAAGAAGGGCTAAGTTGAAACTTGCCAGGTCTCTAAACCCCAACCCTCTCTTTCCCTTGGCTTTCCCCATTTTTTCCCAACTCCTCCATTGAATCCCTTTATTTTTTTGCTAGTTTCCCCACCAGAATTTAGAAAGCATAACATTGATCTCCTTGCAAAGTTTTATGGGCAACTTGAAAATACTCATTGTGTAAAATGGAATGGCTTGTAATACAGCCTTGATAATAATCTCCTTGCCTGCCCCCCGAAAGGAAGCAATTCTTCCAGTTGTTAATTTTCTGCCACACTTTCTCCTTGAGACCTCTAAAAGTATTGTACTTAGATTTACACACCATGGTAGGTAATCCTAGGTATTTTTCATAACTACCTTGTACCAGGGACCCCCTTCACTTAGGATCGAATTCCTGACTGCCAGAGGTGTGTTTGAACTAATGAAAATTGTTGTCTTTTCTTTATTCAGAAATTGCCCTGATGCGCATTCATACCTTAGTAATAATTATTGCAGTCTCCTCCATTCCTCCACACAGGCTCTCGTAAATAAAATGCAATCATCTACAAATAGTAGATGATTGACTCTATGCCCCCTCTCACAACTGTAACCCCTTTAGGGTTCCCTACTAAATCTAAATGGTTAAGCAGTGAGCTTAGTCCTTCAGCACACAAAATGAATAAGGGGATAGGAGATCCCCTTGTCTCAAGCCCCTCAAAGGAAGTATTTTTGCTCCTGGCTTGCCATTGACTAACACAGAATAAGAAATTGAGGTGATGCAACTCATAACTAATTATATCCATTCATCACAGAAACCATGCTTCTTCATAACTGCTTTCACAAAAGGTCACTCTATTCTATCATAAGCTTTTGACATGTCAAGCTTAATGGCCATATTCCCTTCCTTTCCCTTCTTTCCCACCTTCATAGTATGCAAGACCTCATAAGCAATCATGATGTTGTCAGTAATGATTCTTCCAAGTATGAAGGCACTTTAATTGCCTAAGATGATTTCTGACAATACTCCTTTAAATCTGTTAACTAGCACTTTGGAAACAATTTTATAGAATACGTTGCAAAGACTAATGAGCCTAAACTCAGTAATTACTTTGGGATCTTTCTTCTTGGGTTTTAGAGCAATATAGGTAAAATTAATAGGTTGGAAAGGAGTGTTACCATTTAGATGTTCAAGCACTGCTGCACACACATCATCTCCAATTGTTTCCCAATGGTTTTCGTAGACACAAGCTCCAAAACCATCGAGACTTGGTGACTTCAATGGTGCCATGCTCTTGATAGATTCCTCAATCTCCACCTTGCAGAATGGCCTTAACAATTTGCCATTCACTTCCCTTGAAACTCATGGTTCTATATGTTTAAGCCAATCTTCCATTTCTTCTGTGCTGGGCTGAGTTGAAGAGAATAGATTCTCAAAGTAAAATTTGAAGGCCCTATCAATCTCATCCTGACCTTTGTACATCCTCCCTTGCCCATCCTCAATCTGTTTAATGTTATTCTTTTGCCTCCTCTGATTTGCACAGGCATGGAAATACTTAGTGTTTCTGTCCCCCACTGCATACCAATTTCTTTTGGCTCTTTGTTTCCACTTGATATCCTCCTTCTCAACTAAAGCTCCAACTTCTTTATGTAATCTCTTTATCTCAGCTGAGTTTTGGCTGCTCTCTTCATCTTGTAACCTCTCCAATGCTTCATATTTTTCTTAATTTCTTGGGTTCTATCCATTCTGAATTGCTTACTCCATCCCATGAGTACCCCTCTGCAGCTTTCCAGTTTTTTTGTTATAGTCTTTTGTAGCCCTCTCCTCTCTTCATTTTTCAACCATGCCAATGAATTACATATGCACATCCCTCTTCTTTAAACCAACTTTTCATATCTAAAGACTTTGCATCCCTTCCATATGTTTTTGTCCCTTTGTTCATGGTCAACATAATTGGCCTATGATCAAAACTCCTGCTAGTTAACACTTCCACCCAACAATCCTGATAGAGCTGAGCCCATACTAAATTAGCTACTACCCCATCAAGCCTTTCTTTGGTGAAAGAAGCATTCTCGTGTTTGTTGCTCCATGTGAACTTGCTACCTTTCCATTTTAAGTCTGACAGTTTCCCCTTCTCCATTACCCTTCTGAAGTTTTCCATAAGTTTCTCTTGTCTAGGTCTACCCCTTACCTTCTCATCGTGGGTTAAGACTTCATTGAAATCTCCTAGCACACACCACCCTTGAGAACCTCTTGGTTTTAGAGATGAAAGTAAGTCCCAAGCTTCAGCCCTTTTGTGAGTTTCAGGGTTGCCATAAGAACAAGTCAATAGCCACCTCAAACTATCCACCTCCCCTGATATCCATGCATTTATGTGTCTTTGGGTATAATTCATCACTTCTAGCTGGACCCTACTACTCCATAAAAGTGCTAAACCCCCTTTTTCTCCCACTGGATCTACCACAAAGCATCCTTCGCACTTGAGTCTTTTCTTCAAACCATTACACTTAACAGCTTTGAGCCTAGTTTCCATTAAGAAAACTATATCGGGTTTCTTCTCCTCCATCATTTGGTAGAGATCTTAAACTGTACGAGGGTTCCCAAGCCCTCAGCAATTCCAACTTAAGATTTTCATTGAGATTGGCGGGGCTGGTGACTAGCCTCTACCAATAGTTGTTGAGAGTTGTCCTTTATTCCTTCACTGCACAACTTACCTTTTTTTATCTTCTTTAAAACTGTCTCTCTCCTCATCTCTTATTCCTTCCTTCTTTTTCGAGTGATATACCCTCTACCCTTGTTTGTGTCCTCCCCTTTCTCTCTATCTCTCCTTATCCACCCTCCCTTCATCTGAGTGTTAGTCATTTCCCTGCCCTTATCAGTTGTGAGAGTTTTCACAGTTGCCTCTAACTCCAAAAACCTATCTTCCCCACTTGCTTCCACCAACCTCCCTACTACCCCTTCCATTCCTTTAATAGTTATGCCTTCATTGCGACTACTCTCTCCTTCAATGCTCTCCTCCTCTCCCTTGCGTACATTCTCTGAACTCTCCCTAACATTTATCCCCTTTTCATTGTTTTGCTCTCCCTCATCCTTCTTAGTATCCTCTCCCTTATTCTGGTCTACCCTTTTCCAACCATCTCCCTCACTCTCTAGTCTCCACTTATTCTAGTTTAAACCACCTTCTCTGATTTTCGACTAAGTCCCCATTTTTGTTTCAGCCCTTAACCACATTCCATACTGCATATTCTCACCCACCTTCCTTGCACATCCTACTGTACCATGCATTTAATAGCCACATTCAAAGTAGATTCTGGGCAACTTTTCATATTTAACAGGGATCCACAACTTTTCACATTTCATCGTGATTGTTCTACCTTTGGCCAGAGGTTTCATAAGATCAATGTTGATAAGGACCCTTAGAAACTTGTCCCACCCACTCCCATCCTCGTTCACATCCACATCTTCTACTCTTCCTATTGTTTTCCCTATTTGTTTTCCATGTTCTTCATTCATGCATGCGAGGGACATGTTATGCATTTGGACTCAGAAACTTTCCTTCTCAAACCTCATCCTCTGCGGTGGTGTGTATTCATCAAACAGCTTCAAGGCTAGCATATGTGAATCAAATAGCCATGGTCTTCCACTCCAAACACGCTGCTTGTCTACTTGGTTAGCAAAAGTTACAGTGGACAAGTTACCACTTATCTCAACAAACTTAGCAGGTTTACTAACTCTCCAGACTTTTTTCATTGTATCCTCAAGAACCACCCTGCTAATATTCCTTTTCAGACATAGCTTTCCTACTAAGCTGTTGTCACCTTGGAGCCATATTTCCTCATTAACAGCATCGTCAAAGGCTATAGCTTCCCCTTCCTCCTCCGTCATACAAAACCTCCCCCATTGTTCCTCTAAGTCATTCATCACAAAAAACTTCTTCCTCGCCTTCACACTTGAGACAAACTCTACAGTTTCCTCCGTGCCAAGGTAGCTCAAAGAAATGTACTCCTCCATGCCCCCACCGTGCTCTTCTACCTCACTGCAACATAACCACTCTTATGTTGCGTACGAGCCCTCATCCCACCAAATTCCGTTAGGAAAAGTGTGCCCCCCCCCCCCCCCCCAACTTCACCTCAGCCTCCCACTAGGAAAGACAGAGAGAATACTCAATGCTCTTAATCTTTTTTCGTAATTAAGTTTAGGAAATGAAGTAATTCACCTAATTATATTATCCCTAGCTGCATAAATGTGAATTTACGAATCACCAATCAAAAGAGGGTGGAATCTACCAAAAGCAAAAGTAAATATGCTAATTAACAAAACAATGTATAAAACTTTATCCAGACCACAAAACAATATATAAAGCTTCTATCTTATACTCCTAGCCTTATTACCTATATAAAGAATTGTTCTAAGTCAAGAAGTGTTGCCATAACAGAGTAACTAAGTTATCAAGAACATATATCTTCATTTATTATACCAAACACAAGACAAAGAGCGAAACAAGGTACCTAAGTTATCAAACAGATGACATCCTTGGCAATAGCAGCTTCCCATCTCTACCTCCATTTCTCCCAACACAAATGATTCAAATGATTTAGTCTGCTATAACAAATTATTCAAATCAATAATAGCACAAAAAATAATTCAAGTCAACACCAAGGTGGTTTAGTTGTAAAGACTCCAATATAAGCGCTAACAAGTTGACTTAAACAACCCAAACTTTTGCCCTAGGATCTTGAAACATTTCCAACAACTTCCTATCTACAAGTTCCCAAACCAAAAATAGCAAGATAGAAGTTGGCTCACGGTTAAATTTCTATTAAAGTAATGCTTATGAAATGAGAGATTAATGACTATTCACAAGTTGAAACAAATCAGTCCATACCGTTGTGAAACTAATCACATATACCCATTATGTGTGAACTTGAAATGATGGGCAGCAAGTGCAAGCTACCAATAGTGGACATCAAAAGAAAAAATGAAGAATCCCTTCTATCCAAAAGAAAAATGGCCCTCCCCTCCCCTCCCAAAAAGAAAAAACCCCTCATAGCTTTGTCCTCGCAACGGAAGCACACATCAAACCCCTGAGATAAGGGTTGCATGGAGGCCAATGTACAAGCTCAAGAAAGATCCTTGCCTAACCAAATTATCTTCAACAATCTAGTTGCTTGATACTTTCTTTGGGGGACCGTGGTTGGGGAGATGAGCTTTTATTTTAATAAGGAAAACACATAATCAAAGATCTCAAATCAAAGTTAAAGGGAAGTAAAAAATGAGAGAAAGGGGGAGGGAGAGGGGAAGAGGAAATCAAAAGGCATTATGTACTCTATGGTCATGATCAGACATACTCAAGCAGGAAAAGAACATTAACCATGTTGTGGGAATCACAATAACATTAAAAAAATTAACTAAAATCTAAATAGAAGAAGCTACCACTATTTTCATTGCAAAACCATTTACCAAAAACTAACCATTTAGGCTCATAAACTAGAAATTTCTAAAGAATACCCATTACATTTTAAGTGTGAAAAAAAGAAAACTCTTGTTCAAATTTGAAAAAGTTGGAAACATATACACGAGTCGCAATTAACGTTGGGCATCGAAAGCGACCAAAACCAACCAATTCTTACTCTGAGAGGGCATAGAGAGATCCGTAAGAGATAAAAAATGACTAGAGAGGGAAAGTAAGAGAGGGAGTAACCTGTGATGGATCGGTGTAGGAGAGAGTGGGGCAGACAAAGAAGTACGTGAGAGTGTGCAGATCTAGATGCAAGGTGGAGAAGCAACAAAGGGATGATGCAGACAAAGAGGAAAAAGGGCAATGACAAATGGAAAGGGTGGCTAGGGTTTGAGGAGAAGGAGCTCAAGTCAAAACGTTTTCGTCGATGATCGATTTCGACCGATAATAGGGTGTTTAAACCCGGTATTGGACTTAACCTGATGAACCCAACTTTGTTCGGGTGGGCCCATGTCAGATCTTTTTGATGGATCAGGCCCAAGGCCTTTTATGCACTGGCCTAGCATTCGTGGTGTGTAACAGATAACCTTGTAACGGATGGCATGGCTTTCATTGCATCAAATAAACTTGTAATGGATAGCATAGCATTCACGGCATGTAACAATTAAACTTGTAACAAATAAGAGAGCATTCATGGCATGTAATAGATAACCTTGTAACAGATGGTTTGACTTTCATGGCATGCAACAAATAAACTTGTAGCTGATGGCATGCCATTCATGGCATGTAACAAATGATATGGCATGTAATAAACAACTATGATGAGAAATAATGAACATGAATATACATAATACAACCTTACCACCACACATACGTAAAAACACTGAGAGTAATTTAAAAGTTGACTTACAGTTACGTCGCGTAATGTAAAGCGAAGCATAACTGAGTGTGAACTGAAATGAGATATTTTCTAAGCTTAAAATATCCCACTAAAGTCTTATGAACATAAAAATTATTAACTTTGGGCTAAATTTGTAAAGTTATCTATCTACTTGTGAGAAATTATAAATTTGTTCCTAAAATAAGGATTTTGCAAATGAACTCCAAAACTTATCAAAATTTACATTTCTCATCTAAATTTCATCTTAAATCCAAATATAAACTAAGAAAAATTTAAAAACAGTTCAAAACTAGGAGAAACACTCCTTGGCCGAAATTCCTAGGCCAAAAACGTGATTTTGTTGCTACTTAACCTTCTAACATACTGATATGCTTGAACGGAAATTATCAACTCTCAAAATCACATCATTTGTTCTAAAATCATGATAAGACACCAATTTACACATTTCATAAATACTTGAACTCATTATATAAAAAAAAAATGCCAAAGCACCGAGTTTAGGTCAAATAGAACCAACTCTTGATGTTCTTGGTCTAACACCTTCATATCAACTCCAAGTACACCAAAAGTTCATAAAAAACTCTTCTAACATATTCATAATTCAAACCTAGGTGATATCATGCTTGACTAATAAATCAAAAATCACAAAATACAACTTAGAACAATCAGTTTGCCTAAAATCCATAAAATTGAGTATAACATGCTTTGGACTTAAAACAAAGTGACTAGGTCCTTGATTTTAAGCATAAAACTTGAGGTAACACAACATTATACCTCAAATTCAAGTCCTAACTAGATCTAGGCATTAAAACTTGCTTGTCGTGGCAAACACTTCATCAAAACAAAATATCATACCCAAGAGCTCTAGTTTGAGTTTAAAACAAACTATTGCATGTTCATCAACGCTCCATCACATATTTAGACCATAAATCTTCAAAAATAAACTCTTAACACATAAAAAAGCCTCAAGAACCATATATATCAAAATCAAAGCCATAGGATCAACTTCCTAGAACCAAAGTCGCAACCTAAGCCAAAACAGAAAGTTTTTTGAGCCAATTGGTTTCTAACACTTTGAAATCATGCAAAACTCTTTTATAAAAAAATTAACATACTTTAAATCCAATCCTAACTTACATATAAACATGTTAACACTTCACCACAACAATATCTACCCAATATCAAGAATATCATAAAACTTTCAAAGTTCCACACAAATGTCAAAATTGTCAACACCGAAATCTTTCAACTAAAAACACTATATTTTATCAACCCAATCTCCACAAAAAATTTACTAACACACATCCAAATAAACTAGACTCAATTCTTGATAAAATGGAAGAGGTTATAGATTAAGAAAATACTTATAAAGGGCTGGAAACTCAAGAGGCAAAACTGTCCAGATTTGCTCTCTAGCTTTCTCTTGGTTTTGCTCTCTAGAAATGGAAGGAAAAAGTGGACCAAGTGTGAAGGAAATGAAAAGGGCGTGGGGTGTATAGGAGGGGCTGACTTAATGGTTAATTTATGACACTTTGACGGGAAAGGTGGCTTGTGCAAGTGGGGAAAACAAAGGCTGGAAGTGTGCTGGAAAAAGCTTTTTTGCTGGGTGACTTTGAGGGGCTTTTCGGTTGCTTGTATGACTTCCCAAAGGGGGACTATTTGGGGATGTTCATGAGGTGGAATTACACCCAAAACATGGCCTTGTAAGAGGATAGAAACTTACTCAATAAGCTTGGGCCAAAAGGGGGTTTTGGTTGGGCCAAAGATGGGATTAACCAAATGGGCTCAATTTGGGGTTTCAATGGATTAATAAGGGTTTTGGCTAGGGTTAAGTCCAAAACTAATTTTTCATGGTCAAATGTAATTACCAGGATGTAAGAGTGTGGGTGAGGATGTAAGAGTGTGTACTTGAGTGGTTAATTGCATGAAGAAGTGATTTAACCAAGTGATAGCACACTTAATCAAAATCGAGTAGTTTAGGGTCTAGAAACCAATTTCGGGTTTTGGTTTCCTACAAGGATTTAGGGTTTTGATTGGATTCTAAATGTTTGGAATTTCATTAGGGTGAAACCCTCTTTTTGGATAACCAAATAGTGTTTGGTTGAATGGAATAGTATTTTGTGTAAGAGGCACAGTGGCATGACTTGAATCACACTCCATCTCCTTCACATTTGCTCTCCATGTGACAAGTGTCCTAACACTATTCATATGAGTGGTTAGGATTATTAGAAGAAAGACACGCAGCAATGGAAGAATATTGTATGCAATGCAACGATTTAGATAAAACAGTAGGGGTTATAATTTGATCTGGTTTTGGACTGATCTCATCTCACACCCCCAACAAATATCTTGAACGTATAAGGGAATAGTAGCTAGCATTAGCTTCAATTAAACAAGCTCAACCTTGAACTAGAAAGGTGGTAGGTCAAAGAACTATACTTGTGAACACTTAGCCACTGAAGAAGGTGAAGGTTGGGCGAGAGATTAGACCAACCTACTATTTACTACCATGGCTTAAACTTTAGGCTCCAAGGACGAAACTTTGCAACTTGCATAACATATTCTCTTGATTGATAGCATATTCTCTTTGCAGCTCAAGTCGTTGATAACTCGCCAATGACAAAGCGCTTGGTGGCGAGCTTGTATGAAGTGTCTACCAATAGTTTGTTGAGATGGTGAAGAGCTAGCCATGCATGGTAGCCATGAGGCATCATGGAGTATGGGAGAGCTGTACCTCATTGCGGAGCTCACCTAGAGGTTGTTTCCTCTTGTTGGAGAGTTCCAATTTGTTGTGGAGGTTTCCTAGCAGTGGTAATGAGCAAAGCTACTGGTTGAGTTCCTGGCTGGTTATGGAGGGCTTTAAGGTCATGGTTGACCATGGCAAGCTATGGGTGCTTGCCGTGGTGGTGAGTAAAATGAACCGAACCCGACTTAGTTTCATCTTATGAAGCACGATGAGCAAGCTTTGAGATTGCCCACTTGTTTGAATAATGGCGGGCTTGATGCCCACCATGTGAGGAATGTTGTAAATTGTGTCCATGCATGGCCAGGTGGAGTGTGTGAAAATTGAAGTGTCAAACCTTGGTTCATTGTTGGAGTCTCCAAGCTTGAGACCAAAGTTGCTTCTGGCCGAGTGGAGAATAAGGCTCATATTAGGGGCTTCTATTGGTGGCCAACATGGCAAGTCAGTTTCCCTCTAGAGGTTGTGAGGTACGCAAGCCAAAGGCTTCTGTGATGGTGAGGGGGCTCGTCTCCCGCCATAAATGACCCCATGAGTGAGCTCATCTGTGACACCCTATTCCTCGGTAAAGAACTTGGTGAAGATCCATGGTGCCAAAGGTGCTAGTCGCACGGCAACATCCAGGATTTAAATTGGGAATAGGCGTGTAATGTTCATAAGGAAGTGCACATGTAAGTAAAAAGACATCTAAATTGCAGTGGAATTAAGGGTATAGTCAGAGGACTAAATGCTGGTTGTACCAGAGGACTAAACCATAAATAGGTTCATGCATTAGCTTTACAAATATCCATATATCACTTCATTTCCCAAATAATATTATATAGAACCATCAGTTTGTTCCCTATATCCAAATACGACGAACCAAACATGATTGATCTCCTGACTAAATAATTTCACTCCTAAAACAATACAAATACTAATAACAGAGACAGGCCTTTGTATCTACTACTCAGGTGGGATTGGTCCTTCTTCCTTAGGCACCTCTCATTGGCCACCTCTGTATCAAAGTCTACAGTTCTGATAAACGAAACTATAAGTAGGTTAAACAGTAATGACAAAACTACTAATAAGAGACAATGAATGAGAAGATTTCATGAACATTTTCATCTAAAAAATTTATTATCACAGATATTTGTGCGTGGTAAGGAATCACTCTCTAAGCAAAACACATGCATTCATAGTCATCGCAAGGGATCACCCTTTGAGTAAAACACAAGTATATAAGTATAGTGAGGAATCACTCTCTGAGAAATTACCCTCTGTGCAAAACTTAAAGTGTTCCACCCTTATAATCACAGGGAATCACTCACACTTGTATGAACTCATTGTAATGTGTCATAGGAATGTTCCGGGGAATCCTCAACCCATCTGTAATGGTTGATGCATTGTAAGACTCACCCACCTGAAATCACCACATCACCAATCCAAACCATTCAAACGTTAAAATCTCAAAAATCACAATGTAAAGATATTCGTTACGGTAATGAACTAAATATTTATTAATTTATGAACAAAAATGGGGAAGTTACAAAATATGCAATGCTTAAACTCGCAACATACCCACGACATTTACCCCACATTTTTCGTTACTATCTAGGAAGCTAACCTACGTCATAGTAATTAAAATACTGTGGCAAATATAGAGGTGCCCCTCTCGTTGCTCCCTCATAAGCCACTTGCTTTCTTTGAAGACTCCAACTCCAAAGAGACTCGAACACTTAATATCTCGAAAGTGAGATTTTGACTTTTTCCTTAAGTCATTTTATAGGGCAGATCGCCTGGTGTCCTTTTGACTACTGATGTGCTTGAATAGAAGCCTTTTAGTCTCAATCGTCCATCTACATGATAACAGAGACAGACAGATGGGACAAGGCACGCACGTTTTTATGGCTTGTCTTTACTCCAGTCCACAGTCCCTCCTCGAATATGGGTATCCCACGTAACACTAGACCATGCCTCTAGGTTCAAATGATATGGCATGCAGAGTCATAATTTTCTTTCCCAGACTTACTCCATATGTAACCCTTCAAGTGGAATATGGGCCCTGCGTATGACACTGCAGCCTTCTGAACATTTTTAAGGAAAGACTCTCTTCTTTACCTTCCACCTGCCCTTGGGAAGTGGTATGTCCCCTTGCACTGGCGCAATCCTTCTAGGGCCAGGTTGTCCATTGACTTGCCATGGGTGAGCTCAAAGTTAGAGACGATTGAAGATTTTCAGCGGCAAAGCTTGCCGTTGTTGCACTTCTCATGAATAATTGAAATTTTTGTGTGACAATCGTAACGATGCTTATGGTTCACAGTCAGCATCATTGAGCTCATGCCAAATTGTGGTGGGCTCCATGGATGACCCCGTTAGCAAGCTTGATGCTTGCTACATATTCTGTGGTCACTAGTGAGGTGGGTATGGTAAGCCCCTGGCTGCTGGTCAAATATATGGGCATTGGCAAAGGATTTCCACCCTGCCCATGGCTATATACTCCATTGGGGATGCTGTAATGAAATTAAAATTGTAGCCATTTGGACTCAACATTAAACTGGTAAGTTAAGCTACAAACATGGCAAAATAAGAAAATTTAGGAGAGCAAACAATATTGTGACATATCTGTTGGAGACCTTCTTGTGGGTAGATGACCTTTTCTTTTGAAAGCAATAAATCTCATCCTGTATATGGCACTAAACAGATGGAATTTTTTTCCAGGTCAAATGCCAACAATATGACCAAATGACTCACATTGGTTCGTTTATGGTAGTGCATAGCTTGGAGTGGAGTGCTCATTCATGGCTTAAGAAGGAAATAAAGTGTAGAAAATTGTGACGCCCCCAACTTCCGCTTGGGATTTGGCAGTGACTTGGAGCGTTGGGATACGCAATACTGGGTTACATACCCCCATACATGGTGGTTAACATGAAATGCACCTAACAATTATTCTAGAAATGGAGTATCAAACTCCTTGTTACACTTTAACATAACAAGTATTGTCTTCAAAGGTCTTTTACTAGCAAGGAAATCATTGAAGCATCTTTCTGATTTTTGCTATCTCCAAGCAAGTCATGACTAATTCCAGTCTCCTCTTCGGGTCGAACTCATCCTCGGCCTCGATCACCATCCTGACTAGCTACTCCCGATCCTGCTAAAAGTTCAACCTTTTCGAGATGAATGATAGTGAAAATTGCCACAGTGAGCTTTCAAGAAATCTCAACAAATTAAATCAAAAACATACATAGAGATAACATAAGCATGTATAAGATAAACCATGAGTATGAATGCATGAACATGTACTTTGATTGAAAAGACATTTTTGTCCCATTTGTATTCTTTCTTTTTGAAAATACTAATTTTGTAACCATGTATCAAAGTAACAATGTAACCATATAACAAAGTACTATTTCTTATTAATCTCTTGTAATCTTTTCAATATAACAATGTAGGTGTATACCTCACGGCTCCCATAAGCACCGTGGGCTTCTTGCTAGTTACTGCATCACATTACCGGCCCTCTTGACTAGGTGTGACTACGTTAGAGTTCATATGACACGACAGTTCGTAATTCACCTTCAGTGCATTTATAATATGATACGGTAGTTCGCAATTCGTATTCACTATATTTTCAATGTGTTGCACCCACTAGAGTTAGGTGCTACTTCATTTTGGAATCCTTTAAAAAGAACTCATTCAAAGTCCATTGACTGTACTTTGTCAACCTAAGGGTTACTACTCCAATTTAAGCACTCCAAAGTGAACAGAGGACTTACACTAGGATATTCTCTCATCCTAGCATTTGGGATCGTGACAAAACCATTTCTTTTAATGCACAACCCGAAAACATGTGGCATATGACCATGTGACTTTCATGCAACAATATCATGTACTTATGCCATATACAAAGAGTGCATATGACATGTTCATAAAAATCCGATCTTTCGGAGATCAACCTCAAATCAATAATATTCAATCACCAAGATACTAACCATGACATGTATTGACTTTAGATGGCATTATAAACCCTAATACCTTGAATCACATGCAAGAACCTTTCATCCAAACAACAACTCCGTCCAAGCTTATACAAGATCTAAATACACCATGGAAGTCATAAAAATTAATTTTTATTAAGCTTAGGCTCAAACTAACAACACCAAACACATTGCTCCCAACCGAAACCTAGAGCCATCATAAACACCACAAATCGACTTCCTCCTTCCGGGAAATGCTTCCATTAGAATACTAACACAACCCTCCAACATCTATTACAAAAAATAGGGAGAGGAATATTACTCACCAACTTCAAAACCTTGAGGACGAGGAGGCTTGGTTTGCACTATTCTAACCAACAGCTCTTGGTTCTCACTATTTTTATATGATTTGCTTTTGATTTGGGAGAGAGGGAGCTGGAGCTTCATGTGTGTGTGAGAAAAAGAAGAGAAAAGTAGGGATTAAGTGTGATTTTCGTGTGCCCCCTCAAAACAGAAGATAAAGGGGTGAGTTTATACTAAAATCGGACCATACTCTCTTTCTTTTTTGCTTCAGTTTTATTGCGAAGTGGATGACCTTAGATTTTGGGCATTGCATGTTGGACAAGTGGCGTCTAGCTACTACATGTGGGACAGGTGATGCATGGCAGAACTTAGTTGATGTATGTTGGGTAAGTAGTGCCTAGAAGAACTTAGCTGATGCATGTTGGACAAATGGGGCCTAGCTATAGTTTCCCATGACTCCATTAATGGCTCTTCATAAATGTTGTGCAATTTCCTACAAGCTCCGTTAATGGCTCTTCATAAATGTTTTATCAACCACCACTAAGCTTTAAATGTTCTACCAACCACCACTAAGCTTTAAATGCTCCACCAACCACCACTAAGCTTTAAATATTTGAGTGCTATTGGGTGATGGTGGGCGGCCATAGACGAAACCCTAGACGGTGGCTTTGGCCTATCTCCTTACATTCCATTTCTCAGATCGTGTCTAGCTTTATTGTGAGAGAATAAGTGAAATCTGACCTTAATAATTATACTGATCAAAAGCCCCCAATCTTATTGCTAATATGGGCGGCACACTAGACTAGGATATGGGGTACAAAAATATAAAAAGTGTTCTTGAAAAGAATCCTCTTGCCAAGTGGCGTAGGTCCTTAAAAATCTGAAATCCTCTTCTTATTCCTAATAATTGCTTTCCTAGGAAACCTAAGAACACTTTGCATGCATGCCAAGTGGCACTAGCCAAAACCCCTTAATGCCGTCTTCATGATTATCCTCACAGGAAACCTAAGAATCCCACATGCATATGGCGCCAAGTGGCATGCTCTACCATTATCGAAACTTGTCTCTTACTCCCTGTGACGCCCCCAACCTCTACTTGGGATGAAGCGGAGACTTAAAACATTGTGACATGTAACACAAGGTTACATACCCTCATTCATCATAGTTAATATGCAATGAATCCTAGTATGCAACAAGCAGTATGCAATAATTACAACGGAATAAGAGTGATTAGTTATAACTCATGCCAGAATGAACTAAAACATCCTAATAGCATTAATAACCATCGTAAGTTTAAACTTAAGGATAACATTTCCTTAACACAAAATACTTAATACAAGTTTCACCGTTAGATCAACTATTTCATACGCTCTGAAGTATGAAGAGTCAATGCTTATGAGCATCCAAATTATATCTTGTCTTTGCTTAAGGTCCGGCTCCTCTTCAACCATCTGTATCCAGCGGTCCTTCATGTTCTTCATTTACTGGTCCTAACACAACTTCTATCATTCCGGTGGGAATGATAGTGGATCCACAAGGGGTGAGATTTACTTGAAATCTCAATAAGTTAAAAAAAAAAAAACTTGCACAGAGATAAGATATGCATGATTAATGATAAACATAAGACGCATGCAATGATATGTAGGAAAAAAATTATATTTGTCTCCTTTGATGCACTTTTTTTTTTCAGATAACATTTTCACTTTCTCATTTCAAAAATATGACATTTTGCAAGAGAACATTTCATACCTCATTATTTTAAAAAAAAATATAACATTTCATCATTATTAAAGCCATCACTAACATACGTATGATAGCAACATAACTCCCCATATGTACAGTGAGCACCTATGGTGGCCGTAGGACAATTCATATCTTAGTTAAATTATGCATTTTCATTCTTATCCCAATTACAAAGCTTTTCTAAATGCACATTTTTTAAGCCTAGGTAAATTAATCAAAACTTCCATAAGTTAATCATAAACTAATTAAAAACGATGCATGCTAGATGATCAACACAAGATAGAATTACAGCCTATTATGGCATACTTCCAACTTCGAAATTAAACCTTCAAAATTCATTCTAAGACATTTATGAATCATATAAAATTATTCTAAGACATGTCATAGCTAAAAATTCAACCCAAAATAATTTATGAAATCAATACTTCCCCATTAACCCGGTTTTGAACTTAGCATGCTAAACCATAATTAAACTCAATCAAAACCTCATTCACATACCATAAATTAAAGCCTAACATGCCATCCTAACACTTAACAAAAGATATGGCAAGATTACTTACAGAAATCGTGGCCGTTAAAGCTCCCAAAACAACTTCACTCAAGAACTCTAAAAAACTTCACTCAGTTTAACTCTATTGCTCACCAAGGGGGAGAAATGCTCTCAAGACACAAGAGAAGGCTTGGAGGAGAGGTGTGGATAAATGAGGAAGTGAGAGAGGTATTTATAGGCTTCAATGAAGGAGGGGACGTTGGCCTTGGATGAAGATGAGGCTTTGGATTGGTGGAGGTGGGAGGTGGAGTGCTTAAGTGCAAAATGCTAAGGGTGACATTACTTGATTAAGTTAAATAGTGGTCTAAAATGTCATAATTCATCATGAAAGAGAGCTAGAAGATGTCCATAAGTGCAAGGGTTTCTTGATTCAGATTTTTTAAACAAAAATCCACAAGACAAGCAAGCCATAGCCAAAGGATTTGGGTTTCCTTCAAAGCTGTCCAGATTTTGATCCTTCTTTTGTCCCATCCTCTTGGTCTGATTTGGGGGCATTATGACCATCATTTGAAGTCTTTTTCAGGTGAGGAAGAGAGGCATGAGTGGCTGCCAATGATCATGCTTGGGTAGAAAAAGAAAGGGGCGAAATTGGTGATGGTTTAACCAAGTGATTTCAAGTGAGTGCCTCTTTTTGAGCCAATTGGTTGTGCTGCCTTGGGGAGGTAATTGGGTAAGTTTTTTCTTGAGTGATTTGGAGCACTTCCAAGGGAAAAAAGAACAAGTGAGGTGGCGTTGGGTAGTGACCAAAGTAGGTGCAGAAAATTCAATTGAAACCCAAGGCCACTCGATTTGGTTTCAACTAGGCTTGTAATGGAATTGGTTGGGTTTCTTGGTTTCTTAGAGCCAATTCGTCCAACGCTAGAACCGAACTAGGAGGGTTAAGTTGGGGTGTAAATGATGAAATTTATCTTGACAAAATGGTGTAAAAGGTGTGGGCTAGGAGCTGATTTGGTGCAACGCACATGAAGGTGCATCTAAGTACCGATTGGTGGTGACTTGGGCATTGACATGGCTTTCCTTCTATTGACTTGTGTTGGGTCAAGTCTAAAATTATAAATTAGTCTAAGAACAATTCAAATCAATAAATTTTAGATAAAAAAAATGTGGGAAATAATTTGAAGAAAAATTAAGTTTAAAACATGGTTTTAGAGGTCAATAATCATGTGTAAGTTGATTAATGATTCTTAACTCAAGTTAGAAGTTAACCATGGTTAGGTGGAAACCTTAGGGGCATGTGGAATTTCTTGGGCTTGAGGAAAACCAATGGTATGGTGTATGTGGGCTTCAATTAGAAGTGTAAAAATGGACGACAATGCTTTTCTACTTCAAGGGTTGGGCTTTTGTTGGGCCAAATGTGCAAGCCTTGGCTATGGAATTTGGAGTGAGTTATTATATAGACCTTATGTACAAATTTATAAGGCCTATCTGTGACCTCAAAGGCCTACTAGGTTGTCTTAGTCTTTTGGTCTTTCCACAATTGGGCCAAATTCTTGAATCTTACTAAGTTAGGTCCAATAGCCTTATGCTTACTAAGTTAGGCCTAATATATTGGGTCTAATAAGTTAGGCCTATAGTCTTGTGTCCAGTAAGTGTGGCCTAAAATCTTATGTCTTCCAAGTTAGGCCTAAGGCCTTCATTCTTACTAAGTTAAGCCCAATGGTTTTATGTCCTTTACATTAGGCCTATTTTCTAGTGTCCTCCAAGAAAGACTTAAAAAATCTTTATATCTCTCAAGTTGAGCGTAAGGTTTTTTAACATCTTATCCTTAGCCCATCATATCCTTTGTGCATTAAAGCCCTAAAGTTTTATGTTCATCAAGTAGGGTCTAAAGTCTTATTGCCTTTCCAAAACCTTTATACCCAATAAGCTTGGGCCCTTAGTAAACCACTCTTTGGGCCTTCTCTAATTTCATCAAATATTTAACCCAAATTACTTAGCTCATTAATGTGGCAACCCTCTAATATGCCATGTGTCATTACCTTATGAGCCTATTGGCTTCTAATCCTCAAAATTAATAAATCACTAAAATTCTCCAAAATAATATTACTAAACCAATCAAGCTTCAAAAATTTCATTTTCCTCAAAATCAATATTTCATTAGAATCTTCTAATAATTCTACTAAACCCAAAGTATATGACCTTTTTGCTAACTTAAGTATCATAAATTGTTCTTATTCTCAAATAGCATAACTCCTAATTAAGAGAAATGATACTTGCAGTCGTGAGTGTGCAAGCGTCGTGCGGTCGCTTTGAAAAAAGTGAATAAATATAGGTCCCACATGAAAAGAAATTAATTTTTTAATAGTGGACCCCACTCTTTTTCAAAGCGATTGCACGGCGTTTGCGCATTTCACGACTGTATGTAGCATTACTCCCTAATTAATTAACTCCTAATTAACTAGGATTAAGGCTATTAAGGTCAAGGTCTAAGGAGCTTTTTAGGCGGGATGTTACACTCCCTCATCATTGCTTCCTTGAAAATGTAAGAAACATCCTTGCATGGGCGCCATGTGTCAAAGCCCTCCATTCTCTATTCTTCAGGCCCTAGCCGAAATCTTATTTATCTTCCCTCTCATCATTTGTTTTTCTTCGAAACTTAAGGGACTTATCAGCATGGAGGACAAGTGGTGCCTCCCTTGAGGTGGCCAAACCCTAAGCTTCCCTTCATCCATTTCTAGTCTAAATACAATGAACATAGAGAATGTGAAGTGCATGGCGGCCAAATGGCAGTGTGGATGGCGTGTGCCCTCCAAAAACTGAAACCCTAATGGTCTTTGTAGTGCTGAAAATATCTGCAGGTACACAAAATCGTAACAAGTAGTAAATTGTTTTAAAGAAAACGAATGTCGAATCCACAGAGATTAATTATGCTATTGAGTATTGAAATTTACTAAATTAATTACTATTTGAAAAATTGAAATTCGAAGAATGGATTATCTAAATTAAACTAAAGAAAATAACATTAAAATTAAGATTTTCAAAGATAATAAGAATAGATCTAGAGCGTTTGATTTTACCTAGCAAATCCCACACAATTTATTCTTCCTTATTATACAATTCCAAGTATCCCAAGTTGATGATAAAAACCCCTTAACTATTCAATATTTTCTCTCAAATAATACCAAAAATATCTCCAACTAATAACTTCATATCTCTATGTGAATTTAACTAATTGAAGACTCATTAAGTTCTTTAGATTTTTCTTGAAAATCACACTAATCGTGGTAAAGTATATCTACTTTCGCTCAACTAATGGTGCTTAATCCTAGAGTTTTAATCACAAATCACCTCTCGATCTCATTGTGATTCAATAGATCGAATAATAAATAATTAGAAAATTGCAAGCATTAAGAACAAGGAATAAACACTCAATTATGAAAATATTGAAAATAAAATAATTTAGAATATAAATTGTGTGTTCAATGCTAAACTACATCAAAGCTCTAGAAAATAGAATAAGTTTATAATGAAATTGAAAAGAAAAACAATAAAACAAGTGTTCTTCGTTGGAGCCAGTTGATGAAGTATACGGCTCTCGTCTCTGCTCCCTAGATCTGCCGACTTCAAAGAAACTTAAATGATAAAGTTTAGACTATTGAAATCTAAAACTCAGACTCTCCCCTATACATCCCACAAGACGGGATTAAATAAATATCAAAATTCAAATCCAAAAACAAGATAAATGCGGCTACAATCCAGCCTAAAGTTCTGAAAAATTGTTTTTAAAGATAAAAGTTAACATAAAATAAATTATCCCAAGAATAACGGAATTATCTAAAATGGAAGATTCAGTAAGTAGTTTGATTTATGGAGTTTAGGAGGATTTGATGGTCAGCAAATTGATTGCGAAACTTGTAAGAGTCCCACCGAGTAGATGCCGTGTGCACTGAGTATAAGTAGGCTCCTAGCCTATCTAGAGGAAAGACTCCCGACGTGGATGATAGAACCCTTTAGCGAACCTACTGAGCGGTAAAGCTGCTCGCCTTTACTAGTTGTTGCTCACGATCTCGTTTATGTTGGTCTTTTAAGTTGGTCATTTAGACTGGTCACCCAATCTAGTCACTCGGAGCCTTGCGCTAAGTCTTCTAGCCCAAAAGGTAAAATATCCCGCTTATCGCCTAACTGTTGTTGCAAATTCTGGTCGCGCCTTCATCGGTCTGGATCCTTAGTCTCTTCTTTTGTACCAAAATGCTCTCATTTCGCACTAAATCTTCTCATTCCTTCAAATCCAAGAAAATAAAGAAAAATATATAGAAATAAAATAAAATCAATAGTATAGAAGGAAAAATGACACTTTTCATAAATAAAAGAGTAATAAAAATCATATAAAAATATCACTTATCAGTCTTCTTGCATCATGAGAACTTTCTAGAATCCTTAAACTTCTTTGCATGGAAGACATGTGGCGTCTCCTACTCATTGGCCGAATTCTATCTCTTCTTCTTCCATCATTAGATTCTTCTAGAAATTCCATAGACCTATGCATGTGTGACAAGTGACCATATAGAAGTGGGCTTCCATGGGGTTGGCATGCACTCTAGTAAGTAAACTGAACCCTAAGCCTTTCTTTTTTCTTGTGACTTCTTCTAGAAGCTTGGTTGCATGCTTAGCAAGTGGCACATCCCTGACAAAACCAAGACTCCCATTTCCTAGATGCCTCATGATTGTGGCCTTGGAAACTCAAAGGCCCCCTTCTTGCTTGCCTCCAAGTGGCACCTCCCACTTACACACAAAACCATAATGGCTTTTCTCAAACCCTAAACTCCTTTATGACCAAAATTCACTAGACCTTGGGCCTTCTCTTGGGCTCGGGCGCCCATCACACTAAAACAAAATAAGGTCCACTTCACTCACATAGTTTTAGTCTTTTAGTCTTCATAATCTATTGGACTTAAGTTCACTAAGGTCGAAACAGAAATTAAAATTTTTCTCTAGAACCTAGCTTGGGCCAGGATGTTACAAAAATGTAAATAAAATATAAAAAGAGAGGAGATTCCAAATTCACATAGTTTGGCATTAAAGCTAATGTGCAAGGATCTTTTTGGGACAAAATCCACTACTTTAGTGACTTTACAAGCTCTCATGACGTTATTTTGTTCTCTATACAATGATAAAAATAAAGATGGCAGATTGATTGAAAAAGAAAATAGTCCCTGGTTGTCCAAAATCCCCCAAAAGTGAAGAAGTCCCTTTCTTTTTTCTCTATCTTTTTTGCTTCCCCTTAAAGCTAAGTATCTTATTTTATGTCCAATCCCATCTTTTCAGTTGCTGCCTATCATTTATGTCTCCCATTTCTAACCTTATGTCCTCTAAAAAAAAAAAGCTCTCTTTTGTCTCTTCTCTCCTCTTCCTTTCCTTTAGACCTTTGATAAATGAGTAAGTTGGGCCGTGCAATTTGCTTTCTAATATTTTGGGTTTTATACCTAATAGAAGTCATCATTAAGAACGAGGTGGAAGATCTCTCGTTTATTAAAAGCAAGATCCGAATACATCCTCAAGATTTATCTTGTTAATTAATGGTATTGAAGTACAAGTCTTCCTATATGGATCGAATTGAATGATGATTATTAAACTGAAAAATATAAAAACTTGTTCATTTTACAAAATTGAAAATTTTGAACACATCCCGAAGTTTTGTCGTGTTTTTCAAAGACATTGAAGTATAGAAGTTCTATGTTTTGTTATTTCAAAACCATGTGTTTAATTGTGTCATTGTAAGGTCTGGTTTGGATAAATAGATGTTTTTATTTTAAATTTTTAACTTTTTCATCTAATCATTATCTAATTGTTACAACTTTCCTAAACTTCCAAACAAAATACAAAAAATAATTCAACTTTCTCAAATTCCAAAACAAAAATTATATTCTAACAATATTTTTTAACTTTATAATATTTTTATTCAAATTTTCTCTCACATTTCGCAAAACCCCATAAAACATTTTAACTTAAACTATTTCTAACTCATCTCATTTCTTCTCAACTCACTATCCAAATCAAGCCAAGTATTTTCTCATGGAATTGTCAAAAGAGAAAATTGTTAAGAACTTATATCCATATATTTGAAAATTTAGTACATTTCTTAGGATTTTTCAAAGAGAACTCTATAGATTTCATTGTTGACATGCATCTCTATCATATTCCATAAAGTTTTCTACAATAGAAAGAGAGAAATAGAAGTTTGAGACAAAGTTTTATTCTTTGATCAATGTTTATGCCCAAAGAAGAACCCTTTTGGATGCTAGTCTCCATATACATGGAGAAATATATTCTTTTTACATTGAGAACCTCGTGAACGAGACAACAGAACGGGAGGTGAAGACCATTTGTGAACATCAAGGGGAAGAGGGCCACTCGAGACGTTGTGCTATTAGGGTTCACCGCGTGCTCGATCCCTCGGCCAATCTCCAGAATGACAGAGGAGGGGATGTCATATTTGGCTCGGAACACCCTGAGGTCCACGCCAGTGACTGACAAAACCCAGCGTTTCGCCTTAAAATGAGCAACAGTATCGGAAGTTGCTTTAGGGGCCATGACCATGAAGGGAAGAGATGGGAAGAAGGCGACGGAGACAAAGTAGGGAAGACGAAGTCGTGGCTTGGAAGAGGAAGGTTGCGTCGTGAAAAACATGAAGGGGCTTTATGAGGAAGGAAGTAGAAAGCTGGGGAAGGGAGGAAGGCATGGTGGCAGGGGAACCAGTTGAGAGAAGGGAGAAGCTTGAGGAAGTGGAAGGCAGAAATGGAGGAAGGGGGCTTTATATAGAGGAGGAAAGGAGGAGAGCGCGCGGGAAATGTCTCGGGAAACACTTCGTCTGACAATAATGAGTACAACGAAACGCCTCACGAATCCTAAACGGCAAGGTCAGTACGGGTGGGAGTCGTTGTGTCAAACGCATGGGAGACACGAAATAATGGGGTCCTGAGACGTAGGGATTCGAGCAGCCGGCGTGTCCCATCAACCGTTGGAAGATGGCAAGACAACAGGAAATTAGGAAATGCATTTATTGAAAGAACAGACGGCCTTAGGAACTTGAATTGATGGGAGCCAAACAGGTAACCTCGAGAACTCAACTGACAGGCGGCTCATTGAAGACAGAAGGCAGACGGGCCCCGAGAACCAAGAAGACACAAAACAAACAGGTGACCTCAAGAAACTGACGGGCGGCACCATTACTGGGAGGTGCATTGAATTAGATCATGGGGTACTGTGAGATGACTCTAAGAGAGAGGCACAGGCCCAAAGAGATAGAGTCGTGGAAACCCCAGGCCCCTCAGGCAGAAACCCAAAGCAGGCCAGAAGCCCAGGCCGGGAAATCACATACCGAGCCCACGAGCACAAGCCCAATTAGAAAAGCTTTAGCACCAAGCTCAGCCACGCCAAGAAGCCCACCATAAGGCAGTGATCGCCTAGGGACCTAGTGAACTGTCGAGCCTTGCCATAAGGTACATTGCAGACTATCGCCACTGGACGCAGATTGCTTGCGCCCTTCCCCCCAAATGGCTCCCTTAAATTCCTTCATGGATCTACGCTAGCATTTACTGCACTTTGTCCAACGAGAGGCATCTGAGGAGTGGTTGGGAGAAGCCTCTCTTGTACATGACCCCTTCCAGCATGGTAAACTGAGCCACCCTGTTCCTAAACTTTCATGCTTCTTCCGAGTCGCTTGGTAGCTACCCTTCCTGCAGGAACTTTTGGATGTCCACTGCCCATTCTGGGGGTGCTGGGGTCGTAACGAGTACCTCACCCCCGTTGAACGGGGAGTCGACCGTTCTGACCACGGTGTGTATTAGGAGGGGGAGATCTTCCTATCTAGATGCAGCCTTTGCCAAGCGATCTGCCTTCTGATTCTCTCCTCTTGGAACTTTTTGGATGTGGAAGTAGTAGAAGGGGTCGCGCTCGTTGTAGACGAGCTAGAGATACTTCTTCAGCCTTTCTCCTTTCATGGCAAACTGCCCCAGTACTTGGCTGACCACCACTTGGGAGTCGGCTCTCACTTCTATCTCTTATGCTCCTAGCAACCGAGCTACTGACATCCAAACCAAGAAAACCTCATACTCAGCTTCATTGTTGGTTGCCTTGAAGGCAAGCTTGATTGCATAGTTGTGTGATAAGTGTTATTCTTATGTGATTTTTATTCACTCTTTTATTTATGAAAAATATCATTTTCCCTTCAATACTATTGATTTTATTTTACTTCTACGTATTTTTATTTATTTTCTTGGATTGAATGAATGAGAAGATTTAGTACAAAAAGAGAGCATTTTGATACAAAAGAAGAGATTACAGATCCAAACCGATGAGAGGCAGTGAGATCTGAAGAGAGCCGATGAGATTTGGGCAAGGAGCCTTGTCCCATGGGCAGCAAAGAGATTTCTCTTATCCAAAGGCAAGAAGACTTACATCTCAGTCGGCGAGGAAACTCGCGACCAGAAGGCGCGACCAAAAGGTGCGAAGATTTGAAGACAATGCTCTAGGTAGTTAGATTGGGCGACTAGTCTAAACGACCAACTTAAAAGACTAACCTAAATGACATCGTGGGCGAGATGAGTCTTTCATCCCAGTCAGGAGTCTTTCCACTCGGAAGGCGATGAGAGGGTCGTGTGGTCTTTGTGATCTCCATGCGCATTCATTTATGACCTCCATGCCAATTATATTTAGCGCACACGGAATCTACTCGGTGGGATAATTTCTCCCGACCAAGATCAATCTGCTGCTGACCACCAAATCTGAGTTCTGCAATCAATCGTTTGGCGACCAAATCCTTCCAAACCCCGCAATTCAAGCCACATATAACTGAATCTTCTATTTTAGATAATCTCGTTATTCTTGGGATAATTCCTTTTATGTTAACATTTATCTTTAAAAACTATTTTCTAAATCTTTAGGCGAGATTTTAGCCACAGTTATCTTGCTTCCAAATTTGAATTTCGACATCTATTTAATCTCATCTTGTGCGATGAATAGGGGGAGTTCTGAATCGGAGTTGAGAGTTTTTATGTTTTAGAGTCTGAGTCTGAGTTTAAAGTTCCAGAATTTATTCTTGAAGTCTTCTTTCGAGAAGGCAGAACTGGAGGGCAGAAGCGAGAGCCGCATGCTTCATCAACCAACTTCAACGAAGAACACCAGTTTTATTCTTTTTCTTTTTAATTTCATTATAAACTAATTCTATTTTCTAGAGCTTTGATGTAGCCTAGCATTGAACACACAATTTATATTCCAAGTTATTTTATTTTCAATATTTCCATGATTGAGTGTTTATTCCTTGTTTTTAATACTTGCAATTTTCTAGCTAACTATTGTTCGATCTATTGAATCACAATGAGACCGATAGGTGATTTGTGATTAAACCTCTAAGATTAAACACCATTACTTGAGCGAAAGCAGATATGCTTTACCGCGACTAGTGTAATTTTCAAGAAAAACCCAAATAACTTAATAAGTCTCTAATTAGTTAAATTCACATAGAAATATCAAGTTATTAGTTGAAGATATTTTTTATATTATTCAAGAGAAGATATTGAATAGTTAAGGGATTTTTATCATCAACTTGAGATAATTCTGATTCTATAACAAGGAAGAATAAATTGTGTGGGATTTGCTAGGTGAAGTCAAACGCTCTAGATCTATTCTTATTATCTTTAAAATCTTAATTTTAATACTTTTGTCTTCAGTTTAATTTAGATAATCCATTCTTCAAATTTCAATTTTTCAAATAATAATTAATTTAGTCAATTTCAATACTCAATAGCATAATTATTCCATGTGGGTTCGATATCATTTTTCTTTAAAACACTTTACTACTTGTTACAATTCTGTGCACTTGCAGATATATTTTTATGCGAATAAGTTTTTGGCGCCGTTGCGGGGGAATAGTTATTTGTTATTGATATTGATATCAGCTAGATTTTTACTACTTTGGATTTTATTTTATTGTATATATTTTAAAAAAATGGTTTAAATTAGATCTCAGTTTGGTTTTTCTTTTCAAAAATAAAAAGTGCATTCCCTCTTCCCTGATCTAAACCATTAGATCATACACCTTTCAATCTCAATCCCGAGATTGAAAGAACCGTATGTCGGATCAATCAAGAGAACAAGAAAGAGGTTGCCGCATCTGAAGTTAATATGGTCGATCAGGAGCACAAGACGTTAAGAGACTATGCAATGCCCTATGTCAATGGGGTGATGTTAGGGCTGTACAAGAAACCGAAGGACTGACCGGGACCGACACAGACAGACTGGCTGATCTCGAAACCGGTCGAAACCGCAGGGAACAGGTCGGCGGACGGTGGAATTTTATTAAAACCGACGTCGACCGATTCAGTCTTGGTTCGAACCAGTAGAAAACTGCTGAACCGGCCGATGTCTTAAACCAAATTTTTTTATATAAAATCCATTCTAAAACAATGTCGTTTCCAGGTGAAACGATGTTATTTTGCTTATTCAGTTTAAAACCAAAAAAAAAAGGGAACTGCGCCGTTTGGCTCCATTTCTGCCTAGGGTTTAAACAATCATGTTCTCAGTCTCCTCATTTCGTCATTTTCAACCCTCAGCACTCAGTCCTCTCACTGCTTTCAGTCTCCAGTGACGCAGCGACTCATCCCTTCCAGTGTCCACAACTGCGCAGCCCTCCACGTCCCTCCGTTTCAAGCCCTCACCTCCACTCCACTCTCCACTCTCCAGTGGCATCGGCAGCTTCCTCAGCCGTCCCCCTCATTTCGTCCTCTCCACTCTCCAGATAAAATTTTTTTTGTTGTTCTATTTTCTTGATTGATGATAATGTTGTTTACTATTTTCTTGGATTGTTAGATGATTCTGTTGTTTACGATTTCTTGGATTGTTAGATGATTTTGTTGTTTACGATATCTATTTTCTAGATTTTTGAATTTTGTGGTTGTCAGGTTGGATTGAATGGCACATTTGGGCAATTTTTTTTTTTTTGAAGAGACACAATTGATTTCCAACAAACCGCCAAACCGACCGTGAACCGGCCAGCAACCGTAATAGCCGGTTTTACCCCTTACACGGCCGATTTTCTTTCCCCAAATATTAGTATCGGTCGATTTCAGTTTGTGCACAAAACCGAACTGAGGTCAATTTTTCACCCCTAGGCGACGTCTAGTATAAGACGACCAGCTATACAAGCCAATAACTTCGAGATCAAGCCAGCCATCATTCAAATGATTCAACAAACCATCCAGTTTGGGTGGCTGTCACAAGGGAATCCTAACGTCCATATTGCAAGTTTCCTAGAAATTTGTAATACTTTTAAACACAATGGAGTGATAGATGATGCAATTCGATAGAAACTTTTTTCTTTTTCACTTAGGAAAAAACAAAAGCTTGGCTCAATTCTTTACTAACTGGCATCATCACCACCTGGGAGCAGTTGGCACAAAAATGTTTAGCGAAATATTTCCCTCCGACCAAGATAGCGAAGTTAAAGAATGATATCACTACCTTCATCCAATTTGAGGGTGAATCATTATATGAGGCATGGAAGAGATACAAGGATGTATTGCGCAAGTGTCCACATCATGATCTCCAAGCCTGGCTCCAAGTACAGACGTTTTACAATGGTTTGGGATCCACAAATCGATCTATAGTTGATGCAGCTGTAGGAGGAGCATTAATGCGTAAGACCCCTGAAGCTGCATATGAACTTCTGGAAGAGTTGGCGTCTAACAACTATCAGTGGGCCGCAGAGAGAGCAATACCAAAGAAGGCGGCCAGCGTCATTGAGCATGACTCTATGTCCGCAATTGCGGCTCAATCGACAAATATATCCAAACAAATAGGTAAAATGAATGTTAATGTTATTCAAACTAATATTGTTTGTGATCATTCCGCAGGAAGTCATTCAAGTGTAGATTGCCAAATGGGGAATCCTTTTGTCCAACCGAGTCATGAACAAGCTCATTACGAGTAAAATTCCCAACGTTAAAATAATCCTTATTCAAACATGTTCAATCCCGGATGGAGAAATCACCCTAATGTTTCATGGAGCAATAACCAAGTGCCGACTAGACCAACTGAGAATGTGGAGTCCGAGAAGAAGGAAACCGAGTATGAGGTGAAAGAAACCGATTGGGTTTAACCGACCAGCAAGCTGAGAAGACTAAAGAGAACAAAGGGGCTACAAAATCCAAGAAATCCAAGGAGTTTATTTCTGAAACTTATTCTCCTTCAATTTATGATCCACTAATTCATTTTCTGCAGAGATTAAGAAAAAATAAAATTGATAATCAATTCACTAAATTTTTGAGTATATTTAAACAATTGCATATTAATATTCCACTCATTGAAGCTTTAGAGCAAATGCCTAAATATGCAACATTTTTGAAGGATATACTATCAAACAAGCAGAAGTTTAAGGAGCATGAGACTGTGATGTTGACCAAGGAGAGCAGTGCAATTTTACAAAAGAAGCTGCCACCTAAGTTGAAAGATCCGAGGAGTTTCACGATCCCTTGCACTATAGAAAATTCCTATTTTAATAAAACTTTATGCAACTTAGGAGCAAGCATTAATCTAATGCCTCTCTCTGTTTTCAGGAAATTAGGCCTTGAAGAAGCAAACCGACCACCATCTCTTTACAGTTGAAGGACAGATCTATTAAATACCCGAGAGGACTCATTAAGGATGTACTGGTGAAAGTTGATAAGTTCATTTTCCCTGCTGACTTCATTGTGCTTGATATGGAGGAGGACGAGGAGATTTCTTTGATACTAGGTCGACATTTCCTGGCGACAGGAAAAACTTTAATTGAAGTACAGTAAGGGAAACTCATTTTGAAGGTCGGCAAGGAGCAAATCACGTTTGACGTATTTAAATCTATGGAATTCCAGTCTGAAGTACATTCATATTCTCAAATAAGCGACCGAGACATGGTCAAGGCCGACGAGACTTATGGAACTGAATTTCCAAAGCTAGAAGTTGTTGAGAGTCTTGCAGGAACACAAAATTGCCTTAGGTTGGACCATCTCAGACATCAAAGGAATTAGTCTTTCAATTTGCATGCACAAGATTTTATTGGAGGATAATTTTAAACCGATCGTCCAATCTCAGAGGACACTGAACCCATCAATGCAAGAAATAGTGCATAAAGAAATATTGAAACTTTTAGATGCCGAGATTATTTATCCAATCTTAGATAGTGCATGGGTAAGTCCAGTGCAAGTCATCCCAAAGAAAGGAGGGATAACCGTGATCAAGAATGACAACAATGAACTCATACCAACGAGGACAATCACGGGATGGCGAGTATGCATAGACTATCGAAAATTGAATGATGCAACTCGGAAAGACCATTTTCCCTTACTTTTTATTGATCAAATACTAAAAAGACTTGCCTGTTACGCCTACTACTGTTTTCTAGATGGATATTCCGGTTACAATCAAATAGCTATTGCACCCGAGGATCAAGAGAATACCACTTTTACCTGTCCTTATAACACTTTTGCATATAGTCGCATGTCTTTGGTCTTGGCAATGCGCCAACCACTTTTCAAAGATACATGATGTCCATCTTCTCGAACATGCTGGAAAAATTTTTAGAAGTCTTCATAGATGACTTCCCAATTTTTAGTCAGTCTTTTGATAAATGCTTATCTAATTTATCTTTGATTTTTCAGAGATGTAAGGAGACAAATCTTGTTTTAAATTGGAAAAAATGCCACTTCATAGTCAAGGAGGGAATAGTGCTCGGCCACCGCATTTCCTTCAAGGGAATTGAGGTCAACAGAGCAAAGATAGAAGTTATTGACAAACTCCCACCACCGACCAATGTGAAGGGTGTGAGGAGCTTCTTGGGTCGTCGAGTTCTATCATCAGTTTATAAAGAATTTTTTCCAAATTACTAAACCTCTCTACACTCTATTGATTAAAGACACTCGGTTTGAATTTTCTGATGAATGCTTGCATGCTTTTGAAACATTGAAAAATAAATTAATTCCAACACCTATCATTGTATCACCGGATTGGAATTTACCTTTTGATTTAATGTGTGATGCTAGTGATTATGTTATAGGGGCTATTTGGGGGCAGAGAAAAGATAAAAATTTTCATGTTATTTATTATGTAAGTCGGACCTTAACAAGAGCTCAACTTAATTATGCTACTACTGAAAAAGAATTATTAGCAATTGTGTTTGCCTTTGAAAAATTTCGTTCTTATTTGATAGGTTTGAAGGTTGTCGTCTACACCGATCACTCAGCTCTTAAATACTTGTTATCGAAGAGGGATATCAAACCAAGACTGTTAAGATGGATTCTACTACTACAAGAGTTCAATTTGGAAATAAGAGATAAGAAAGGTACCGAGAATGTAGTGGCCAACCACTTATCTCGCCTTGAGCTTAAAGAGGCGGCTGGCGATGAGAATTTTCCAATTAATGAGACCTTCTCGGACGAGCAATTAATGGCTATACAAGTTGTTCCATGGTATGCCGACATGGTAAATTATTTGGTGTCCAGAATTCTACCAGCCGAGATGACATATCAACAAAAGAAAAAGTTCTTCTCTAACTTGAAATACTATTTTTGGGAGGAACCTTTTTCTATACTGGCACTGCACAGACCAGATAATCAGGAGATGTGTGCCCGAGGAAGAGATGGAGAGCATACTTAGATATTGCCACTCATTGGATGCTGGCGGCCACTTTGGTGGAGCAAAAACAACAGCGAGAGTTTTACAATGCGGCTTTTATTGGCCGACTATTTTTAAAGACTCTTTTAATTTTATTAATTTATGTGATCATTGTCAAAGGGTTAGCAACATTTCTAGGAAATATGAAATGCCTTTAAACAATATTTTAGTGATTTAATTATTTGATGTTTGGGATATAGATTTCTTGAGCCATTTTCCATCCTCATATTCCAACAAATTTATTTTGGTTACTGTAGATTATGTCTCCAAATGAGTGGAAATAGCCGCCTTGCCAACCAATGATGTGAGGGTTGTAGTGAATTTCCTGCGGAAGAACATATTTTCCCGATTCGGTACTCTGAGGGCTATAATCAATGATGGCAGGAAGCATTTTTGCAATCACCAATTTGAAGCGCTACTGACTAAGTATGGAGTTACCCACACGTGGCGACACCATACCATCCTCAAACGAGCGGTCAGGTCGCGGCGTCTAATTGGGAGCTGAAGCGCATATTGGAGAAGACTGTGAGTGTCTCTCAGACAGACTGGGCATAAAGGACAACATTCAAAACACCGATCGGGATGTCACCTTATCAGCTCATTTATGGAAAAGCATGTCATCTACCTGTGGAGCTAGAACACAAAGCCTATTGGGTGATGAGAACACCGAACCTTGATTTACAAGCGGCTAGTGAGAAGAGAATATTGCAGATCAATGAGATGGGTGAGTTCTGCAATGATGCTTATGAGAATGCTCAGATTTACCAAGATAAAACGAAAAGATGGCACGATAAGCATATTCTGTGAATGGAATTTGAAGTCAGGCAGAAAGTTCTATTATTCAACTCAAGGCTTCAACTCTTCTTGAGAAAGTTGCACTCTCGGTGGTCGGGATCGTTTGTGGTAACACATATCTTTCCCTATGGGGCAGTTGAAGTCCACCACGAGACAAAAGATACATTTAAAGTAAATAGACAGAGATTAAAACCCTATATGGATGGAGATTTTAACTTGAGAAAGCGTTTCATCGATCTCGCCAATAATAAATGATAAGAGGACAATGTCTAGCTATAGACTTTAAATAAAGCGCTTTTAGGAGGCAATCCAAGTTTTTTTTTTTTTATTAAGTTTTATTTTTGTTTCATATTATTCATTTTCTTTCATCTTGTAGGAACAAAGAGACGAGGACATCTCCAAGGAGTACGCGGATGTACCTTCAAGAAAAATAAACAATCAAGGAAGCATCTCTTACCTTTTCTCATTCTTTGCTTTAGTTTTTCTTCCAATTTTCCATTGCGTGTCGACAGTGTGATATTTAAGATTGGGGGGAAATGATATTATTTTCTCAAAAAAAAAATAATAATAATAATGATGATAAAAAGAGTATGGTTTGATGAATAAAAAACTTATGATAAAAATATGATTGAAATTGATTATAATTTTTAGGAAAAATTCTCATTGCTAAAGTCTAGTTGTTAATTCTTTACTTGATCTTTCCTAATTTGATATTTCTTATGTTCAATAAATGCCTCTTATGATCATTAATTGTTTTGAGTACCTAGAGAAATTTTATGTGAATTTTGTGAATTTGTATGGTCTCAACTTACTCTAGAACTTGTTTGATTACACTCGAGGCGAAATCCTTAACCTCATATTCTCTACCCTATTTGAGCTTAAACACCGATTTCCTTACCTTTTAAGAGAACTAAATTTTCACAAAGTCATAGACTCACAAGAGTATGAAAGGCAAGAAAGGTATAAGCTCTACAAGTAAAGTTAAATATAGCAATATTATCAAAATCATAAGTTTGAGGGTGTGAAGTGCAAACTCGTCTAATGTGTGGCCAGCAAGAAAAGGCCGACAAGAGTCATCCACAAAAGCAATTGAAAAAGTGTGGAAAAAAATGTCTGGCCTACTGAATAGAGGGGTAAAGAGAGAGATACTTGAAAGTGCAATAAAGAGAGGTATGTTGAGAGATTTACAAAGATTGAGAAGAGATGTTTGTGTTAGAAATGAGAATGCTCTATTTATTCTATTAGTGTTCAAACGTACGTTCTCTTGCTTTGTTTGAATCCTACATTTTCTTTGTAGTCCTCACCCTAGCCTTAATTACAAGCTTAATAAAGACCTATTGATCCCTGGTGATAGTTTCTGTTCTACAATAGTGGAGAGTGATTTGAAAAGCAAGCTTATGGAATTTTTAGAGATCCATTATTTATTTACTTGTTTACATAAAACTATTCGGGGAGCTAATGATGAAGTGAGAATGATGGATATGCATGAATGTGGGGATGGATAATATAGTGGAATTGAGTTTTGAATTAACTTTTGGACTTGATTGATCTTAAATGATACCTTTGAATTATAGACTTTAGACAATCTTTGAGGCAATAAATTTTATGAATCAAACCAATACTTGTTTTAATTGTCTTTTCTTTTCTTCTTTGCTCAAGAGTCGAGGGCAAGCAAAACTTAAGTTTGGGGGTATTTGATAAGTATTATTTTTATGTGATTTTTATTCACTCTTTTATTTATGAAAAGTGTCATTTTTCCTTCAATACTATTGATTTCATTTTATTTCTACATATTTTTATTTATTTTCTTGGATTTAAAGGAATGAGAAGATTTAGTACAAAATGAGAGCATTTTGGTACAAAAGAAGAGACTACGGATCCAGACCGATGAGAGGCAGCAAGATCTGAAGAGAGTCAATGAGATTTGGGCGAGGAGCTTTATCCCGTGGGCAGCAAAGAGATTTCTCTTGCCCAAAGGCAATGAAACTTACCTCTCGGTAGGCGAGGAAACTCGCGACTAGAAAGTGCAACCAGAAGGTGCGAACATTTGGTGACAAGACTCTAGGTGGTTGGATTGGGCGACTAGTCTAAACGATCAACTTAAGAGACCAACCTAAATGACATCGTTGACAACAGCTAGAAAAGGCGAGATGAGTCTTTCATCCCGGTTCGGAGTCTTTCCACTCGATAAGCGAGGAGAGAGCAGTGTAGTCTTTGTGACCTTCACGCCCGTTCATTTGTGACCTCCACGCCAATTATATTCAGCGCACACGGCATCTACTAGTGAGATAATTCCTCCCGACCAGGATTAATCTGTTGCTGACCACCAAATTTGAGTTCCGCAATCAATCTGTTGGTGACCAAATCCTCCTGAACCCAACAATTCTAGCCACATACCACTGAATCTTCTATTTTAGATAACCTCATTATTATTGGGATAATTCCTTTTATATTAACATTTATCTTTAGAAACCATTTTCTAGATCTTTAGGCGAGATTTTAGCCGCATATATCTTATTTCCATATTTGAATTTCGACATCTATTTAATCTCATCTTGTGGGATGAATAGGGGGAGTTCTAAATCGGAGTCGAGAGTTTTTATGTTTTAGAGTCTGAGTAGGAGTTTAGAGTTCTAGAATTTATTCTTGAAGTGTTCTTACGAGAAGGCGGAACTGGAGGGCAGAGGCGAGAGCCGCATGCTTCATCAACCGACTTCAACGAAGAACACCGGTTTTATTTTTTTCTTTTTAATTTCATTATGAACTAATTCTATTTTCTAAAGTTTTGATGTAGCCTAGCATTGAACACACAGTTTATATTCCAATTTATTTTATTTTCAATATTTCTATGATTGAGTATTTATTCCTTGTTCTTAATACTTGCAATTTTCTGGCTAACTATTGTCCTATCTATTGAATCACAATGAGTGTACTAGCCCGCTAGAAATTCAAAGGTGAAATTTCTATTGGCTTTAGGAATCTCGTGAAAACCCTATAAGTTTTCACAAATCGACCAATCACATAGGTTTTAGTCTGTCAACATACTCAGTGTTATCACTCACTATGGTGTCAGAAGTGCGATTCTAATTATTTGAGATAGTTATAAGTATTGGAATGTGTTATGGTTTATGACATTAGACTCAGTTGATTATTTAGGTTTTTATGGCGCAATAAGTTCATTTTCATATTTTCAGACGAAATGCTTGTTCGAAACTATAAATTCATTTTTAGGGGCATTTCGGGATTGAATTTCGGTAAACGATTTTCATTGTAGGTTAATATGAATATTTAGGATTTTTTTAGTGCTAAGTTTATTATTCAGTTCCCGGAGTGAATAGTAACCACAGTAAACACACAAAGTGTAGTGTTTTCAAAATCATAGTGTGGAATGTCCAAACTAGATTAGAGAAGTTTTATTTGGACACTTGACAAAATCTTAGTCACACATAGTAAATAGTATTAGACACTTGGCACCAAGAGGAACGTTTGATGGATTTGAAGTAATCAAGGTGTGAGATCATGTCACCTAAGCAAAAATCATATTCCATCTGACTAATCAAATTGTGCCAAACCAAAGAGGATTTCCACCCAAGTGAAATCCTTCATGGTTGGAGTCCAACTGAGAACCCAAAAGCGTGGTTGAAATCGAAATCCTAAATGGTTTTATCTCTTTAAAACAATTTACTACTTGTTACAATTTGGTGTACTTACAGATATATTTTTATGTTAACATTGTGGTCCTCCCCTTGTTCGGTGACTACATGCAGCCCCACCAGCCTGGCATGACGAGCCGTCTACAAAGACCTGCCTAAGCTTTCCTTGGGGTGCAATCAAGACTTCCACCAGGAAGCTGGTGAACTCCACAACAAAGTCCGCCAATATCTGTCCTTTGATCGCGGAAGGGGCAAATACTCCATATTGAATTTGTTGAGCTCGATTGCCCACTTGGCGAGCCGTCCTGAGGTGTTTGGCTTCTGCAAGACTTTCTTGAAGGAAAGGTCGGTGAGCACTTTCATCGAGTGGGCCTGGAAGTATGGCCTTAATCTTCTCACGGCGACGATAAGTCGAACACCAACATTTTAGTCCACAGGTACCTAACTTCGGCTCCGTAGAAGGTCCAACTCGTGTAGTAGAGGGGTCACTATCCTTCCTCTGCATCTCGGACTAGCACTGGAGACACGGCGTGTGGGGACACGGCTAGGTACACAGTCAGGTCCTCTCCTGGTTTTGTTTGGCTTAACAGCAGGGGGTGGCTCAGGTACTTCTTCAGGTCTGTGAAGGCTTCTTCGCAAGTTGCACCCCACTCTTAGGCCTTCCTTAGAACTTTGATGAATGAGAGACATCGATCAGTTGATTGGGCGATGAAGCGGTTCAGGGCCGCCACCCAATCAGCCAGCCTTTGGACTTCATGAAGGTTTCTGGGTGAAGGCATCCCCACTACTGCTTCCACCTTTTTGGGGTTCGCCTCAATCCCCCTTTCGAAGACCATGAACACCAAGAACTTTCCTGAATCCACCTCAAGCGCACACTTCAATGGGTTGAGCTTCATTTGGTACCACTGAAGGACAGAGAAGGCTTCTTGAAGATCTGCTAGATTTTGCACGGGCTCCTTGCTCTTTACTAGCAAGTCGTCCACATACACTTCCATATCCTAGCTGATCTATTGCTTGAACATCCTTTTGACCAACCGTTGATAAGTGGCCCCAGCATTCTTGAGGCTGAACAACATAGCTTTGTAGCAATAAAGCCCTTAGTCTGTAATGAATGCAATCTTATCTTCATCATTCGTACTCATCCTGATCTGGTTGTACCCCGAATAGGCATCCATGAAGCTGAGGAGGGGATGTCCTACCATTGAATCCACAATCAGGTTGATGCGCAACAATGGGAAGTTGTCCTGCTGGCAAGCTTTATTCAGCTTAGTGAAGTCGACACACATCTGCCATTTCCCTTTGGTCTTTCTCACCAAGACCACGTTGAAGAGCCATTCTGGGTAGTGAACTTCCCTGATGAACCCTACCGCTAGGAGACGGTCCATCTCCTCGGCAATCACCGCGTACTTCTCGGCACTAAAGCTTCATCATTTTTGCTTGACTTTTCGAGCCTTGGGTCAACGCAAAGCCGGTGCTCGATGATGAAGTTGTCTATCCTGGGCATCTCCTCATGGCTCCAAGCAAACACTTCTTGGTGTTCGGTGAGGAGATGTTTTAATGCCCCTCTCAACTCTAGGTCCAGCCTAATCCCAACACGGACCATGCGCTCTGGTCTCTGCTGGTCATTTGAAATTAGCTCCAAGGGCTCATTGGGTTCAGCTTGCAGAAGGGTTTGCTCATCGCTGACTTCTTCACCCTATACAGCCAAGGCTGGTGGTGAACCCGGCTCGGGCGTCTCCCCTACTCTTTCAATGGCCGCGATTATTTTGACCACGTGTCTAAGCTCTCGAGCGTAGCACTCCTTAGCCAGGACCTGTTCGCCGCAAATTTCACCCACCCCCAAGTTGGTAGGGAATTTCATTTTGAGGTGGTAGGGGGACGTCACTGCCCTTAAGTTGTTCAGGGTGGGACGTCCCAGTATCACATTGTACGTGAATAGGGCTTTGACGACCAAGAAATTGGTCATGGTCGCAGCGGTCTTGGGCGCCTTCCCTGCCACGACGGATAGAGTGATGCCCCTATTGGTTGAACAACGTCGCCTGTGAAACCCTTGAGCAGTATCAGGGCAAGGCGTAGTCAGTATGGACTAATCCCTATCCTAACAAAGGCCTCCCATAACAGGATGTCTGTTAAACTATCATTGTCGATTAGGATAGTTCGGGGCAGGGCACAGTCGGTTTGGGCGTAGTCGATTAGGATAGGATCCTTCGAGTTGTAAAGTTCGCAACCTGCATCGTTACTACCAACACATCATCGTGCGGGTACAAGATGCCCTCTTCATCCTTCTTGCCGAAGGTGATCGTGGCACTCTCAGGATGCTATGGTGTCCTGACAGCAATCCTAGCTGTAGTAAACACTGCCCTTTCCCTTTGGGCATGTGCTCTCCAGGCTGACAAAGTGACCCCCCTCTGCATATCCTTCAGTGATTGTGCGGATTTCTCCGATCGGTCTGTTTGCCATTGGGAGGCTCCTTGAAGCTTCATTCCTTGCTCCCTACCATTATGGGTCGCACCCCACCGAGGGCCTTGACGGCCCCCCCACACCGATCTTCCAACTGGCGCCTCCAATTCCGTTGGTCTTCCTCCCTTATTCTTTTCAAGGCATAGTAATCTCTAGTGCTATGTCGATTGGTCATGTGGTATTCGCAGTATCGGTGGCTCTCTCTATCTTGAGGCAGCTCTTTTCGTGGGCTCGGTTGCCGCTCTCCTTCTACTGCCAGACTTGTGTGAGCGCGTAGTACCCCATGCAGCTGGGTTGGTGCTTCTTCCTTTCTCTTTGTATTTGGCACCCCTTTTTTTCCCCCTTCGCTGTTGTGACCTCCCCATTTTCCAGCTGCCTTCCGGTCCACTTGCTCCATCTCCAACCGTAGAGGAGTCGTTAGGGCCTCGAGGGTGTCTTCAGGATTGATGAATCCGTCTGTACGGTCCATGAACTCTTTTGATGTGGTGGGGGTCTTTCGTGCTATTTCAGCCATAAACGGGTTCCTGGGCCAGATTCCCCCAGAAGGGCTACCAAGGTGATCTTTTCGTCTTGGTCATCGGTGGTCATGCGCTCCTGGTTGAACTGGGAGAGATACAACTTCAAGCTTTCGCCATCTCGTTGTTTAACTGTAAGTAGGTAAGCTGCCGAGCGTCTCCTCTTCCGACTCGCCATGAACTGCGTCATGAAGAGGCAAGCCAACTCGTCAAAGCCATATACAGTCCCAAGTGACAGAGACCTGAACTAGGCCCCGGCGGGCTCCCTTCAGCATCAGTGGGAAGGCTTGGTAGGTGATCTATCCCGAGAAGCCATACAAGGTCATGTGGGCCATGAAAGTCTCCAGGTGCTCTAATGGGTCCTTGGACCCATCATATACTTCCATCTGTGGAACCTTAAACTTGGGCAGGAGTGGTACTACCATAACTCCCCCGCTGTAAGGAAGGTCGGTGCTGACAAGTAGCTAGTCCGCGATGGATGTCGTGCCCATTCGCTAGCCATTTTTGCATATTTTTCCCCGAGCTCCTAGAGTTTGAGGTGCATCTTGCGCCTTTCCTCCTCTGCTGCGGTATTTGCAAGGACTAGCCGCGAGTCCAAGTGTTCGTTGCCACTGGGTTCTCCTCCTCCTACTAGCTCTTCGTTGGTCCGCCTGAGCGTCGTGTTCTCATGGCAGAGCGTCCCAGTTTCCTTTGTCAACTTCGTTATTGTCTCACCCATTCCTACGAGTCTTGCCTCCATCGTTTCGTTATGGTTCTCCTCCCTCCGTATAGTTTGGGACCATGTCGCTACTTGCATGCAAAATACACGCTTTTATGGAAAAGATCACATAGACAGCGTCACTGTTGATGTCGTGTTTCACAGCCTGAGCAGCTACACAGCAACCAAGCTCACTGGACCTGCAGCTGAGAGGGAGAAGAGGCTCCGGTGACATCCGGGATCACTCCGATGCCAAAGTTAGTAGAAAATACTTTGGTGATAAAGAAAGAGCTAAGTAAACTGGAAGAATACTAAGGGTTTTTAGAGCCTCCCCGTGTGAGGGATGATTGTTATTTAAACCTGGTTTGGACCCGACTGTCGAGAGAGATTGTGGGGTGTTAGGTAGTGCTTGGGCCAGACCTGTTACCACCCTCCTATCATGGCAGTGTGTCAGGTCACGGCTCAAATTGCCGAGAGATATGGTGGCATGTCAGGTCTTACTCGGGTCAAGCCTGTTGCCACCCTCCTGTCATGACACTGTGTCAGGTCGTGGTCGAACCGTCTTATGGTACCTCTGGCAGCATGTCGTTGTGTGCTGGGTTCCCTGACTCGCATTGAATGCAACGTGTCTCGGGCCTGGCGTGCTAACAATCGAACACGCCTAGCTGTCTGTGTCTAGCGGCGACAGTCTGCAATGTACCCTATGGCAGGGCTTGGCAGTTCACCGAGTGCCTAGGCGATCAATGCCTTATGGTGGGTTTCTTGGCATGGCCGTGGGCTCGATACGTGATTTCCCGGCCTGGGTTTTTGACCTGCTTTGGGTTTCTACCTGAGGGGCCTGGGCCTCCCTCTTATAGGGGCCCCCTCACAGTTCTTTTCTTTTATAACTAAGCAATTGCAAAAATGTTCAATTAGCTGATTGGAAGACAAGAAGGCAATGGTTGTCTTCTCAAATTCAACCAAAACCCAAAACTTTGCTTTCAGTAACAAAACCCAAAATTTTGAAAACCTCTCATCTAATCGCATCTCATCATTATAATTTTCTCAAATTTCCACACAAAATAAAACAAACAATTCAACTTTTTTAAATTTCAAAACAAAAATAATATAAAAAAATATTCTAACAATATTTTATTTAATTTTTTAATTTTTATCTCAATTCATCTCATCTTATCTCCGAAAACAAACGAAGCATTAAATTCTAAATAATCCTTCTTTAATCAAACGTCGTCTTTACAACCTTTAACACCGCCACTACAGTCGATTGATAAAAAAAAAGGTAACGACTAACGAGGATCTTCGGCACTTGTAAACGCGACAAGGGTTCCTTGTCGAATCGTGACAACAGTCAGAGCAGAGTCCTTTGCCGGTCGGTCGCCTTCCCAACCCCCTCCCCAACCAATCCAATCACAGAGACCAGACCTCAAATCTTCTCTCTCTCTCTCTCTCTCTGTCTTTCTCTCTCTCTATGGACCCTTCCAACCCCAGCCCCTCTTCCATGCGTGTCCTGATTCGCCCACCACCTTCTTCTCCCGCAACCTCTTCATCCTTCCAAACCCCACTCCCTCCTCTAGATACCCCACCTTCATCTTCATCACAACCTCGCTCTCCAGATGGCGTCGTCGTCGTGGGCGTCATTTCCAGAAGACCCGACTACTCGGCCCGGCTTATCAACCGGGTCCTCGAATCTAACGTCTTCGGCTCCGGTAACCTGGACAAGAACTTGTGCCCGGCGGATAAAGAGGAGATGGACTGGTTCAAGTGGAGGAGAATCAGCTACTACCACGACCCGGAGAAGGGCATTTTGTTTTTACAGTTTGCTTTGACCCGCTGCCCCGCTATGGAGGGCCTCTCGGGTGCCGGGTCGGGTTTCGGTTCGGCGGTGGAGGAGGAGCACGACTTTTGGGATCTCCAGGAGATGCTCTTTATGTTCACTGTGAGTCGTTTCCTGTTCCATTTGGTTAATACGGTTGATGTGTTTGTTGTAACTAATGTTGATTTGGGATTGTTACTTTGAATTTATCGACGAGGAAAACTTAAGAGATGGTAATAGAAGTCAAGGAGATATAGACCAACTCATACTCATAGTGCTATTGCCAAAATACTGTAAACCCAACTCAATTAGTTTATTTCTTGGTATGTACTTCGAAATCATGGGAGCCAATTGTGGGACATATAGTTAGAAATTACAGTGAATATATTCAGTGCTATGACAAGTTCTGATGACCTTTCTATTTATTGATTGTTATTTCCTTCATAAGTTATACGCCACCTATTTGTTGAAATGGTAGAATTTTGTTTCATATGAACTTGAGGAGCTTGTAGTTCCATGGGCTCAGAAAATGCATGTTGCGAATTTTACAGGTTTTGCCAGCATAATTTTTTCTTTTAGTACCTTTGATTAGTAAGTTGCAGAAGCCCCAAGTGGCTTTTGAACGCACGTCCTCGCCCTCCACTTTCTACTTGTGGGTCGAGGAAGTGCCATCTGAGCAATATCTCACTGCAGCAATGAATTTGTGGAGATGTTGATTCTTTGGTATTGTGGTCATCTACAGTCAAATGGTGAGAAATTAGCTGGAATATTTATTATTTCACCTTTTCCTTCAAATTTGTTCCTATTTCTGCGTCACAAGAAATTCAAGAGTATCATCCTCAGTAAAGGAAAAGCACCCTGCCTGTAAGGGGGACTGAATGAAAATATTCCGGTTGTTTGGACCTTCCAAGATCAATTTTTGGGTTTCTTGATTTAGTGGTCAATGTGTTGTATTTGTACTTTTGATGAAAACGCACTCTAGTAATTGGTATATCTGATGATCAGCTCAAATAACAATGCATGCAGGTTTGCCATGTGGTAATATATATTCAGGAGGGATCGCGCTTTGATACTCAAATTTTGAAAAAATTTCGAGTTTTACAAGCTGCCAAGCATGCTTTGGCTCCATTTGTAAGATCTCGAACCGCACTGCCATTGCCATCTAGGCCTAACTCTTCTTCATCCTCACGACCTACGACATCATCTGTGTCCTCCAGCAATCCTTCTCCTGGCAGAAGTGGCAGTACCTTGAGTCGCAATAGTTCTGCTATTTCTCTCATGTCAGGTTTGGGGTCTTATACCTCTTTGTTTCCAGGGCAGTGTACTCCAGTCATGCTGTTTGTTTTTGTCGATGATTTCTCCGATGTTGCAAATTCAAGTTCTAATGTGGAGGAGTCAACAGATACCTCCTCACTTAATCAGTCTTCTAGTCTGAGCAGTTCAACTAGACCAAGCATGCCAGTCAAAGGTTCTGGTTCTGTTATGGTGCTTGCACGCCCTGTGAGCAAATCTGAAGGTGGTTTTATGAAGAAACTACATTCGTCTCTTGAAGCACAGATTCGGTTTTTAATTAAGAAATGCCGAATACTTTCAGGTCCTGAAACAAGTCATGCTGGTTCAAGAAGTGGGGTTGGTTCAAGTTCTGCACCTCTGTTTTCACTCGATGCATCGAGGGCAGTTGTACTGTTAGATCAATCTACAATTCAGAGATGCGAATCTCTTGAGTGTGCCGCTGGCCTCGTCGAAGATGTCTTAAATGGAAAGGCAACGTCAGATTCTCTTCTGCTTGAAACCCATGGTCAGAGTTCAAGCAAAGATGATATACTATTCATAAAGGACTTCATTTACAGGCAGACTGATATTTTAAGAGGGAGAGGCGGCCTGTTCACTAATGCCAACAGTGGGTCAGCTGCTGGAGTTGGTATGGTTGCCATTGCTGCTGCTGCAGCAGCTGCCTCGGCTGCATCTGGAAAGACATTTACTACTCCTGAACTTCCAAATGTGGAAACTTGGTTATCCTCCAGTCAACTAATTTTGCGAGGACTGCTCTGTGCAAAAGGTGGGTGCATAGATGAAGTTGAAATTAGTAAAAGAAAACCTCGATTGCGAAACACTGCTCCACCACTGGTTGAAGGATCTGCTTCCCGAAATATGGATCCTCTAGATGTTGCAGTATCTTGGTTAGAATGTGGTCGAGGACTGAACACAAAATTTTCCACTTTGTGGTGTGAAAGAGCCCTTCCAGATGCCAAAGATGTTTACATAAATAATTTGCCTGCTTGTTATCCAACTTCACAGCATGAAGCTCATTTGGAGAAAGCTTTGCATGCCTTCCACTCGATGGTCAAGGGACCAGCAGTGCAACGTTTTGCAAAAAGATTGGAAGATGAATGCACATCCATCTGGAAATCTGGGAGGCAGCTCTGTGATGCTGTTAGTTTGACCGGAAAACCATGCATGCACCAGAGGCATGATGTCCAAACTGATCAGTCACTTTCAGGAGCTGAGGCCAAGCCACATTCTAGTGGATATGTATTCCTTCGTGCTTGTGCATGTGGTCGTTCACGGCAACTACAATCTGACCCATTTGATTTTGAATCAGCAAATATTAATTCTAATTGCTTTCCGGACTGTGATAAGCTCCTTCCTGCACTTCGACTGCCAGAAGTAAGCAATGCAGGACCAATTCAGCTGTCATGGAATTTGATGCGTATTGGGGGTGCAAGGTACTATGAGCCTTCTAAAGGCTTGTGTCAGAGTGGGTTCTCTGCCACTATGAAGTTCCTTATGAAATGGACTATATCTCTGGAGATGCGCAAAGGTCTATATGGTTCAGAAAGTGCCGTGCAACACAGTTCTCTGACAAGGTCAAGTACAAGCCCCAAGGTTGAGTTTAGTACAGATAGGGATATAACAAAAACTAGTATTGCACAGGTTTACTTGGGCGACATGCAGACTGGGGGCGAACATCAAGGGAAGCCTTCAGAAAACATCAAGTCTGATGACACTAAAATCAGTTTCGGTAAAGGTCTTCCCAATTTTACATTGAGAAAGCCATTTTCTGCGGTCGTTGCTGGATCAGCAGCTGCAGATTCAGGTTTCCCTCCTCTTCAGAAGTGGAAGCAACCTTCTTCTGTTTCAGAGAAGAATAAGCAAAGTAGGACAAGAGATCGGAGTATTGTACAGGTTCATGCAATTGATAATCATCAAGGGTCTCAAAAGTCTGAAGATATTGTATCTGTTCAGGAAACCTTAAATGGTTTAGATACTAATGGCTACACCAACAGTGATCCTGTCTTACAGATAGGCAGTAATGTAATTCCAGTAAATGTAAATGGTGTGGAAAAAAACAAACTGAACTCCTATTTGAAGCATGAAATAATGTATGTTGGATTTGAGCATGAATGCCCCCATGGACATCGTTTCCTATTGAATCCAGAGCATCTCAATGAACTAGGACCCTCATATTCATTTCTTGAAGAATCTCATATTGCTTCTTCGATTGAAATTTCAGAGCATGATGTAGGGTATCCTTCAAAATTGGGGAAAAATGGTGGTCATGGTAAAGTTCATCGAAACTCAAAAGTGATGACTACTAATGCTTTGAGTAAGGATAAAAATATGGATAAATTGAGAGAGCTAGTAGATAATGGTAATCTATGTTTTGGGGGCATGATACAGTTCTCTGGACCAAGGAAGGAACAGAATCAAACATCCCTCAGAGTATCGCAAGCAGGCTTTCAGTCTATTAATCTTGATGATGGTGCATGTGCTGTCTCCATGTTGAATAGAAATTTGCCAATATTCATGAACTGCCCACACTGCAGGCTCTCCAAGAAAAAGGATCTAACAAAGATTAAGTTTGCTGGCACAATATCACAGCTTCAAAGAATCTTTCTGGTACAACATGCTTACTATATGAATCTTTCTGCATTGTCTTTATTCTTCTACAAAAATTCTGGGCATTGTAGTCAGAAAATTCCCTCTCATGAAGAATAATCTTCCATTTTTATTCATAAAGTGTCAAGTTTTAAAGTATTAGATGCCAATTTAAAGTAAAATATGAGGCACCGAATATTTACTAGAATTTCCAGTAATTTTTCCCTTAACATACCAGCTGAATTTATTTGCATGAGTCGCCAAAATGATTTGGTCGACCAAAATGTTTTGAACAGTTTCATATTGTTTAGAGCAAAAGATATACTTGGAACATCCAAAAATCTGTATTTGGTCCAACATATGTAAATTAGACTGGTCTTCATATTTTGTGTTTTTATTTATTTTCATTCTGTTTCAGTTTTCAGAAGCTTTGTGTTACTTACACTATGATATTGATCCTCTGTTTGTTCTCCATGTCTTGTTCAAATGGAGTTATTCAATATCGCGCATCTATCTCACCCTCATACCTCACATAAGATGGATCAAAATTACCAGAAATTGTCCGTCTTATAGTCCTTTAGACTGTTCAATAAGTTAGGAAGTATATTTCATTATTGACAATTCATTTTTGTTATTACACATGAGTCTTGTGAGATAGTTTCTTTCTTCGTGAATAGCTGTGTTGCGAATTCTCATCCTATATCACAGGGATGAACATTTTGAGAACAGATGCCAGGCTTCTGTATATTTTATGAATGAGCATTACTGGAAAGTAAGTTAAATATTTCTAATGATTAAGAGATGTTGCCTGAGTACATAGGGCCTATAAATAAGAAACACCTAATAAGATAATGAAAAGAAGAGGTAAAAAGTCCCAAAAACTAGAAATAGAACAGCCAAACTGAGCACTAATCCAATGATAAAGGGCTTTAAAGCCATCCTTAAAATCCCTTGCCATCTTTTACCTTACCTACAAAGCTCCAATTTTTCCTCTCTCCAAGTACACCACAACAGGCAACCCAGGATCAACTTCCACAATGTTTCACTCTGTGGACAACTAAACCTTCATTTCTGAAAAGCCTACATTTCCACAACATTGCAAGGCCAAACCCAATCTAAGCCCATAAAACTGAAGAGAGCATTATTCCAAGGAGCACTAGCCACCTCACAATGCTAAAATACATATTCTATAGTTTCCATGTTTCTCTTGATCATGCAACACCAATCATTCTCTACAAGATTATGAACCTTCCCCTAAGCAATTGCCCAAACAAAGAAAGCTACTCTAGTAGGTCTCTTGTTCTGCCTAACATTCTTCCATGTGAATGAGTTGCTCTCATGAGGAGATAACATATTATAATCAGATTTCACTTCAAATGTCCCACACTTTGAATGGGCCCAAAAGAGCTTTCCCTCGCTACTTCTCAACTGTACAGAATACAATCAATCCTTTTTTTTTTATAGGTCAGAATACAATATATCCAAAAATGAGGTGAACGTTTTTTTATCATTAAAGTACAATTTTTTTAATTAGAAAAGTAGGCATAGCACAAGTACATGAAAAATATACAAGAGCAACACTTATGCATGATTGTTTAAAGATAGATAGAAGTCATGAACGTTCATGCCATTAAAATCTGCTACAAGCGACCAATGGAATGAAGTATTAAGAAAAAAATTCTAAGCTTGTCCATTGTCCATTTGCAATTGTCAAAACTCCTTGCATTTCTCTCCAACCGTATGCACCACCATAGACAATTCGGGGACCATCTTCCACATCGCAAGCTCATGGCCACATCACAATGCAATAATAAGTGATCAACAGACTCCCCACATTTTTGTGCATACAACACCAACCCATCATAATGATTCGGCGTTTCTTTAGATTGTCTAAGGTGAGGATCTTCTCTAAGGAAGCCGTCCATACAAAGAAGGAAACGTTTAGGGGAACCTTAGTCTTCCATATGTTCTTCCAGGAATGGACTTGTATTTTTTATAATGAGGGACTTGTAGAATGAATGAACACTGAATTTCCCCTTCTTAGATGGACACCAGAGGATCTTTTCAACCTCCCCCATTCACTCTACTAGTGAACACAAGATTGCAGAAATGCGTAAATGTGTCAACTTCCCAATCTTGTGCAGCTCTTGAGGAAGGTAACATTCCACTGAGAGAAGCCATTAGATAAGTCCAGAAGGTCTACAATTGAGGCCTCCTGCCGCCACATGCTTTGTAAATCTCTGGGTAAGCTTCCAAAAGCCCCACCCATATGGTTCTCTCACCTCTTTCAAGCACCATCCTCCCCAGCACCCACCATCTTTTAATTCTATAACAGCCCTCCATAAAGCCCCCCTCTCTTTCTGGTATCTCCACAACCACTTACCCAATAAGGCCTTAATGAAAACCAGTGGATTCCGAATTCCAAAAATGAGTTGAAAATTATAAAGAATGCATGTGTCCTACAAGAAATGATCTGGTTAGATTCTTTGGTCCACCTGTGCTGTTAGATCTGAAAGACTGAAAATAAAGGAGCATACAGATTACTCATATACAGTACGTCAACGGATGGATTACTTTTGAAAGCTTCATTGCGTTTCATTTTTTCTGTACTTGTGATATGAAATCTCCCACCCTCCCTCCCTCCCTCCCTCTCTCTCTCTGTCGCCTTTTTTATGGCATTTGAGGTAACTTATTGGGTAACTTAGTGTGCTTGTGGCTTAATACGGAGTGTCTAATTTATGGCATTTGCTTGTAGGTCACGCCTCCATTTCCAATCATATTAGCAACATGCCCTATTATACAATTTGAGGTATGTCCCGTTTGCTCACTATAACTTGCATGAGTATCTTTACTATACATCAAGTACTTGAGGTAGTTCTTTTTTAGCCCGAAAGCCTATAGTCCCACTCATAAAGATTTGAATCTCAGTTGTCCTATGTTTTCCTACTTTGTTTCTATTATCTTAAACTCTGTTTACAAGCCCATATTTTGACGCACCAGTGATGTGGAGGATATAGGGACATACTACATCAACTAATAAATAGAGCTTTAATTTTTTTTATAACTGAAATGGATCCCACAACAAGTGGTGTGTTGACACACCAGGCTTGTAAGTAGCACAACTCTTCTATTATAGAGTTGTATTGGACAGGGTGGATGTTATGGCAGCATTTACTGAGGTTTAACTGGGAGGTTGTGGATTAGGATTTGCACTTTTTTTTCATTGGTGTGGATTAGGAGTTACACTTATCGTTTCTATTGTTTTGTTATCATCTCTCCCTGTCTGATTAGAGTCATAAAAAATAAATTAAAAAAATTAAATTTGCTAGGATTATGAAAAATATAGTGTTTTTGGGTGGGGGGACAGACTACCTTCAAGGTGGACTAAATACATCATGGTTATCTGAACTGTTTGTTAAATGCTCTTTTCCGGTGTTTCAGTTTGGAAGATTTTGGGTTTATGAATGTTAACACCCACTTCATCTTTTGTTATTAAAACCGTGGGCTAATCTTTGTTGTAAATTTTGAGATTAGTTGTCCTCACATCATAGCAATCACTTGATTGTAGGAATCGTGCCTACCTATATCAATTCCAGACCGTGAGAGAAAACTACAGTTCAGTCTTGGATGCCGGGTGATCTTACCACCAGAAAGTTTCCTTACACTTAGACTCCCCTTTGTGTATGGTGTGCAAAGGGAGGATGGAAGTCTACATCCGCTTAAACCATTTGAACATAAGCCAGAATTAACTGCCTGGATTAGTAAGGGCACAACATTGCAGGTCATGTCAAAGGGAAGCAGTATTGATTAGTGATTTCACTCGTATTCAAATCTGCTGAAAGTTCAAAAACATGGCTGCTACAATGATCAACATTGTGGTGTCTTTGCAGTTTCCACACGCCGATTTGCGTTACTAGCTCAGGTGAGCGTAGCCATTTGATATGATTCCTTGGATTATTTGCTGTCAATTAATATTCAAATATTTGAAAGTAGTTTATGCTCCCTCTTCTCCTGTAACTTTCTTTTGTTTCTCTCCTACAAGATGAAAGTGCGAGCAAAATAATTAATGATTAAGATGTATGGTAAAACAACTACTATTTCATTTTCATCCAATGGAGGGCATAGTTCTAGCTAAAAAAATTAGCAGAAAGCATTACTGTTGCCAACGGTAAGTAGTTGCATTTATGCCTTGTGTGAGTTGGTTTGAGGATCAGCATGATGGAACTTTTTGTTTTCCTTTTTTTTCCACGTTCTTAATTTTGTTTTTTTTTTCTTTCTTTATGTATTACATATGATGTGTGCATTGATAATCCTGAAGCATATTTGTATTTGGGTAACATTTACGTAGGTATGCTAATATGATGAATCTTGAGAAAGTAGGAACACCATATGGCAGGATGCAATATACACAACTTCCACACATTGATTTTTGAGAAATTTCTGAGTATTCCATCATGGTAATATATAAGAATTTAATCAGACAAGTATTAATTATACGTGGGTTACAAACTTGCGCAGTATATGGTAAACACTGTTGTATCAAGGTGTATCCAAACACCTTGTCGTAGAAGTACCTGATCTGTTTTAAATCTAAAATATTGTTCTTAAAAACTGGATTTGTTTACACACTGTTGGATATTTACGGGGGTGAACATTGGAAAAGTAATGGCATCAAGTATGAGTGCAGCTCTTTTTTAATTATTCATGCTTAGAGTATTATGACGATGATGTTCTCTAGTTAGAATTGGAAACTTATGACTCTATATGTGTTTGCAGGACAAGGACTTTCTTGGATTATAACAACGTTGCTTTCGGTGGTGGAGCTTCGACCAAAACTTCTACTGAGTTGAAGCCTTATTATGGGTCCAAGTCAGTGTTGCAAGCGGAGCTATAAATTCCCAAGCAATGAATCCTGTGGGAAGTAGAAGTGAAAGAAGCACTTTGGTGCAAAGAGTTGACCTCGTGAAAAAGGATTGATGGCACTCTGCAATGGATAGCTGAGAGGGCTTATAAGTAAAAGATAATGTCCTTCCGAATTCAGCGAAGGCAACTTGGTTTCGATTAAAATTCGTGGACTTCATTGTCGCCGGAAATTTGTTCAGAATGAAGAGGGGTGGCCTATCTTGTCAACAAAGTATTTTTCCAATACTGACGGCCAGGTATTTCTCACTTCTCACTTCTACCAATTTCTGATGCCGTCCTAAAATGTTGTGGGTAAGTGTAATCTCCGCGTTGGGTCAAGCGAATCTGCCAAGTTCAGGGCATTCGTTCTTATTGTCTTGTCTAAAAGAGACTACGATTTGCACGTTTTACACCCGAAATTGTCAAAATTATCAACTTGTACTCCAACTTACCAAATTTTGACAATTTACACTTCTGATCAAGATCTGACTACTAAGATCGATTATAAATACGACAGTATGGATAATAATGGTTACAGTTAAACCGTAATAATCATGAGGAGTGTAACATGCCAAATCTGCTAATATAATGTGTTATTAATTTGATATGTAAGCTCAGAAAATATATCCGCGCAAGCATTACAATCCGAAAGCATCAAGAAATCTTGTGGGTATGTTTGAAAGATGAGGATGTTTTACGACTTTGTGTTCCAAATTGCTCGCTGTACATTCAAGCACAAAGTATTGTGAGTTTATACGGTTGTGTTTATCTTTTTTCTAAGGTCTCAATTGGATATCCAAAGAGTTAAAAATTGAATAAAATATTGTTAGAATATAATTTTTTAATATTAGTTTAGTTTTGAAATTTGAAAAAGTTGAATTGTTTATTATGTTTTGTGTAAGAGTTTAAAAAAATTATAATAATTGGATGAGATGGTTTGTGTATCCGAACAAGGACTAAGTATTTGGAAGAGAAAATTATGAAATGTCATTATCCATTACTGAGGGGTATAGACCGTTACCTAAAATAATGGTAGCTTTAGTCACTTTCATGTCGCTCAATAATCTGTTGCTGTGCATTCTAAGGCATCGTTTGTTTTTACAGATCAAATTAGGTGAATTGAGATTGAAGTTAAAAGTTAAATAAAATATTATTATAATATATTTTTTTAATATTATTTTTGTTTTGAGATTTGTAAAAGTTGAATTATTTTTTTTTTTTGTGATAATTTAAAAAAACTATAATAATTAAATGAATTGAGAAGAATTATAAAAATAATCGAGTGCTAAATGTTGCCGGCCACAGCATGTTGGAGGTCCTGGATCACAAAATTCTGGACACTGATTTTCTCATCGTCTCTGACATCCGACACGTACTTTTTTCTCACCTATCATTTCAAAATTTGGAGAGATCAAAGATTTTGGGAGTGTTCCAAAAGACCTTGAACTTGAAAGAGTTCTTTCCGACTCTAAGATCTTCAAGTTCTACGCCCTAACATGTGAATATGATTATTCTCCATCTATTACTGTTTCTTACCGTATTTTAATATCACAAAAAAGAATAAAAGAAAAACCTATTTATAGGCTTATTTATATTTTTACTCTTAACACACTATTAAAGTGCGTCTCACAATAATAAAAAAGAGTTATTCTACTTAAAAGTTTGTGTCTAAAGCATATTATTTAGATTTATTATCCACGTTACTTAAATGATAAGATTTTATTTGTAAAATTTAAATTTTAAAATAAAATTTTCAAATTAAATTATGCAATATAAACATTTTATCGACTTGATAATAGAAATTTTTCATAAAAATGTTATATTAATTTGTTTATAATTATGATGAATTTCAACGAAACATTGTACTTGCAAAAATGCATAACTGTTTTGCCATTGCCATAGCATTTCTCGCCTTAGCCTAAAAACAATGCCAAAAGTATTGAGGGAAGGTTTGGATATAAAATACATTTTAACTCATTTTATTTCATATCATCTAATCATTATAATTTTTTTAAATTTCCATACTAAGTATAATAAATAATTCAAATTTTTCAAATTTTAAAATAATAATTATATTAAAAAATAATATTCTAACAATATTTTATTCAACTTTTAACTTTTATCTCAATTCAAATCACTATTCAAATTTTCCATAATTATATCCTATCAAAATGGAATTATCTAAGGGTGCAAATCAGTCGGTCCAGTCCGATTTGGTCCGATCCGGCGATGGACTGAACATTTTCGGTCCATCATTTTTTCCGTACCGGACCGGACCGAACACCTTTAGGGACGGGACGGGACCGGTAGCTATCGGGTCTGTCTGGTCTGGTCTAGTCGGTCCATTCGGTCCGACCTAATTATTTTTTTCTTTTTTTCTTTTTTTAAATCAATTAATAAAATTTTTTATTTTAAATACTAAATTAGACTAAGTAACTTATTAATGTGGATTATGTAACAAACTCAATAAAAAAATATTTTATATGGTCAATGATAATAAATTAGATGAAAATTACATTATTAATTTATATAATTACTATATAATTACTATATAATTAACTAATTGATAGAATATATTAGTTAATTGATAGAATATTAACAAGTGTTAAAAACATATTTAAAATTTTATATTGTTAATAGTGATAGGTTAGATGAAGATATATATAAAATATTGTTAATTTATAGAATATTAACAAGTATTAATAACATATTTAAAATTTTATATTGTCAATTATGCAATTATTATATAAATAATATATATAAATTTTTTTTTTTTTCATTCGGTCCGGTTCGAGGTGGAAAAATCCTGGACCGTGGACCACACCAAAACTTTTTAGTCCTCTAAAACATAGATTGAGACTGACTGGTCTCAGTCTCGGTAACCTAAAGTTCAGACGAGCATCGTGGTCCGAACATTAATCTGATATTTATTGGTCAAATAAGATCTAATGTTCAATGTTCGCCAAAAAAGTAACTGCTCGTGCTCTAACAATTTTGGAAGTTTTTTTTTTTTGTTAAGATAAATCAGTCTTCGGTGTCAATTATCTCTTCCAACAGACTAGAGGATGAGTCTACGAGTTAGGTGTTTATGTACATATGTATGGTTATCTTTATCGTATGTATGGTTATCCTTATCTCCTATATTTTAGAAGATTGTACATATCAATTTATTCATTGTAAATCTATACCTATAAATACAATACACAAAGGTAGGATAATTTATCCTTCCCAGCCTTCTATTTCAGTATTTCTTTCTTGGCATCAGAGCCTCCAGGTTCACACCGAATCTATGGCTGATTCAAACCATTTCGCTGCTTCTTTATCATTCTCTAGTCCAAATTTGTCACATCCAATGTACACTAAACTGGATGATACTAATTATCTTGCATGGGTATGTTAATTTCTCCCCATGCTGCGAACAAATGGACTAATGGGCATTGTTGATGGCTTAGAGCCCTGTCCAGATCAGTTTATTTAGGATCATAATACAAAGGATTCCATGATGCTGAACCCAGATTTTGTTTTTTGGGAAAAGAAGGATCAGTATATTCTAAGTTGATTCATTGTTACACTGTCTGATAAGATAGTCCCCACAGTGTATGGATCAAATACCTCCAGACATGTATGGAATGCTCTTTCAACCAAGTATGCTTCACCCTCAAAATCTCGGGTGGATCATCTCAGGCGTCAGTTGCAGACCCTAAAAAAAGCCACTCAAACCTGCATTGAGTTTGTTCGTTCAACAAAGGCTATTGCAGACCAATTAGCTTTGGTTGGTAAAACCGTAAGTGATGAAGATATTATCTCCTACATTATAGGTGGTTTAAACCCGTCCTATAATCCCTTCATTGCATCTTATTCCTTTGCTAACAAGGACTCCTCTATGAACCTTGAGAAGTTTCAATCTGAACTCCTTAGTTATGAACTTATAAAAAAAAAAAAAAAAAAGTTATGAACAACTACTCGAGAGTCATGCACCTATTGCAGAAACAAGTCTTTTTGCCTTGCATTCTAAAAAATTCCCAGGACAAAACCGCAAGCCAAAGCATGGTTTTCAAGGACCATTAAGGTACCCTACTACGAAGAACTCAAACCAGAAGAAAAGCGATACTCCTTCTGGACACCAGCCACAAGGTAAGAGCTCTTCAAATCAGTTTACCTCCAACAAGACTCCTTGTCAAATCTGTGGTAAAAGCATTAGACTCCTTGTCATCAGGCATTAGATTGCTTTCATCAAATGGATTTTGCCTATCAAGGAAGGCATCTCCCAGATGAACTTGCAGCATGGTATCCCAGTCTAATGCATTACATGATGGTGATAAGTGGTTAGCTGGCAGTGGGGCTACTGTGGCGCCCACGACCCCCATGTAAGGAGACACGGGAATCGAGACGCCGGGATGATGACAACAGGGTTACACATCCCAACGTTAGTGCCAAGTGTGTGTATATGCAACAGTGTACAATAACAATGCAGCGGATAATTAATACAGCTAAGTACCAGAATTGTTAATATAATTTAGATAATCAGTAAAAAAGTTTAAAAATTATACAGTCATCCAAAATAAATATTTACAAGTCCCAAACCAAAATGCGAGTGATCCAATCACTCCTCGGGCGGAGCCGACTCCTCAGGCTCACCCTCATCCTCTTCTGCATCAAAATCTGCGTTACCATATAACGATACCGCAAGTAAGTATAACCCAAATAACCACGAGATAAAAATACATTAATGCTAACAACATGCATGCATATGATGAGATATGCATTAAATCTAAAAAATACTATTTTTTCCGAAAATAGATATTTTCCACACACCCCAAAATCTCATTGTGGCCCAAAACCAATACTCTATCATTTTCCCAGAAAATGACCCAAACCAATAAAATCTCATTTTCCCAGAAAATGAATCACATAAAAACATTTTAATCACACACGCTATTTTTCCAGAAAACAGCTCATTATTCCATTAACCAATGCACCATGATCTCCCCTAGGAATCATCCGCACGTCCTGGCTTTGTAGCGATGCTCAGTTCCGCGCCCAGCACGTTCGTGGCCAAGCACCCACTACGCAAGGAGCGATACCCAGTTCCGCGCTCAGCGCGTACATGGCCAAGCATCCTCTAGCCCCACCAGCAGAGGGGCCACGGAGTTGGCACGAGACCATCTCGTCCGATCCCGTTGTCGCCCAACGACAACCCAGGGGACGTCACTCAGTATATTACGCTCCTGAGTGACCAGAGGAGCTCCACCGAGATAATACCCCATCTCGGCTTGGGGTCGTAATACACACGCATCCAAAAATCCTTTAACACATGAAAACTCAGTTTTCATGAAACACATGAATATGAATGCATGTACACGAAAATCCAGTTTCCTTTACAAACATGATCATGCGTGCAATATGTCATGTACATGAACAACACCATATACTAACAACCAACATTTCACAATACCAACCAAATACACAACTCTGTCCATAATTCATCCGACCCCCGAACTCCTAGGACTCAGTCCGGTATGTTCAACCAGATCATAATAATATGGGTTAGTACAAAAATACATTTAAATCACGATAGTTATTTGGAAAAATACTTATAGCGCTATAGTATGATTTTCGAAGGATCACGGTGGTGCAAGAAGTGGTGACTCAGTAACGTAACAGTGTAAAATACACTGTGGCCATGGGTCTTAAATACCCACTTGTGAACAGAGACAAACTAAGACCCGAAATTGATAGAGTAGGGCCTAGAGAGGTCGGTGAAGCCAATGGTGGTGGTGGTTTGCGGTGGGTGGCGGCGCAAATGGTGGTTTTAAGGCCAAAAAGTCTGAAATAGAGATGGAGTTGAATGTGCTTCACTGATGGCGGATCGGAGCTGGGGTTGGGTCTATTGGGTTGCTAGGAGGTCGAGGATGAAGTGGTGAAAAGATGGTGGCCGGAGGTGGTGCGACGGCGGCCCTGGAGCTCAAGATGCGCCGAGGCTTGAAGTGGTGCGTGGGGGCTATCGGCGGCAATGGAGGAGCTGGAAATGGAGGGGGGTGGTCGCCAGCCGGTGGGGAAGCTGATGGGAGGGGCGGTGTCGCGCACGGCGGCACGACGGCGGTGGATTGGGTGGAAGGAGAGAAGCGCACGGGAGAGAGGGAGGATGTGTGTCCTGTGGGGAAGGAAATCCGCGGAAGAAGAAGGAAAAAGGAAAGAAAAAAAAGAAAAAAGAAAAGTGGGAAAAAGAAATGAGGTCCAATCCTCACCTCTTGAGTCACAAAAAATGATCCAACAAAGATGATTTTAAAACAGCAAATCAATTAAAATAAATTAAACGTAATGATACAATGAAAATAAAATAATTAAATCCCACAATCAATTAATTTAAAAGAAGAACAATTTAAATGTACAACAATAAATAAATATTAAGAAAACATAACAATTTAATTTTCACAATTTAAAGATCATAAAATAACACATTTAAAATATCCGATAATTATAAAATAAAAGAATAAATTTTTGAATTATTAAAAATAATCCTTCAGTGAAAATATACTAAAATACGGAGTGTGACATCCTCCCCCCTTAAAAAAAAATTCGTCCTCGAAATTGGCAAGGTCAAACATTAAGGCTAAGACAGGAATAAGATTCAACTAGGAGCAAACTTAAGAACATACCGCCAGAATCAATCGAACAGATACGGGTACTACTCTCTCATGTCAGCTTTTCTCTCCCAAGAGAAATCCTGAGCCATCGGATCGCCCCATGACACCTTCACCAAAGGTATTGTCTTAGACCTTAACCTTTGCTCTTTCCAATCCACAATCTGAGTCAGGGCAACTTCATAAGAAAGATTAGGCCGAAATTCAATGCGTTCAGAGTCAACAAAACGCGACTCTAGCTGTCCAAAACTCTTCTTCAAAGATGACACATGGAACACATCATGGACATCCCAAAAATAATCTGGCAGAGCAACTCTATAAGCAACTAGCCCAACTTTCTTTATAATCTGGAAAGGGCCAACATACCTCGGACTAAGCTTTCCCTTCTTGCTAAAGCGCTTAACCCCTTCATCAGAGAGACATTAAGGTAAACTCAATCACCTATCTCAAATGATAAATCTCTTCTCCTTGTATCTGCATAACTCTTTTGGCAACTTTGGGCTTCCGCCATTTTAGTCCTTATAGACTGAACTTGGTCCTTCATTTCTTGAATTATCTCAGGCCCAATTAATTTACTTTCGCCAACTTCATCCCAACACAACGGTGATCTACACTTCCTCTCATACAAAGCTTCATACGGGGCCATCTGAATGGAGGAATGAAAACTGTTATTGTAAGCAAACTCAATTAGCGGCAGGTGATTCTCCCAACTCCCCTAAAATTCCAAGACACAAGCACGCAACGTATCCTCAAGAGTCTGGATAACACACTCTGATTGATCATCTGTCTGTGGGTGATATGCAGTACTAAAATTCAACTTAGTGCCTAAAGCTGCTTGCAAACTCTTCCAAAAATGGGACGTGAACTGCGGGTCCCGATCTGACACGATACTCTTGGGCACTTCGTGCAAACGTACTATCTCCTTAACATACAACCGAGTCAACTTACCCAAAGAGTCAGTGTTATTGATAGGCAAGAAATGGGCACTCTTGGTCAATCGGTCAACAATCACCCAAACTGAGTTCTTTCCACTAGGAGTCCTCGGCAAACCCACAACAAAATCCATAGAAATATCATCCCACTTCCACTTAGGAATAGGGAGAGGTTGAAGCCTACCAGCAGGTCTTTGATGTTCAGCTTTAACTTGACGGCACGTGTCGCATTTCGCGATAGACATGGCAATATCCACCTTCATTCCTTCCACCAGTAATTTCTCTTTAAATCTCGATACGTTTTCGTGCTTCCTGGATGAACTGAATAAGGAGCCGCATGAGCCTCTGTTAAAATTCGCTCCTTAAATTCTGAATCTCGGGGAATCACCCTACGATCCTGAAACCGAAGGATACCATCCTTATCCAGACTATAGTGCAAGAGTCCCTTAGACTTTCTGACTCTCTTTCTGATGGCCAACAACTTTGGATCCCTTCTTTGAATAGTTTTCAATTCTTCAAAATTCACAACCCGGATATGTAAAACTGAAGATAATAATTCTTCCTGCTGCGAACTTTCAATAAGGAGTCTCCTTATCCCACAAAGGAGAGAATCCACATCTGACGACCCTGCTTTTTCCACCTGTTGAGACTTCCTACTTAAAGCGTCTGCGACTAGATTCGCTTTTCCAGGATGATACTTGATCTCACATTGGTAGTCGCTAATCAGTTCTAACCACCGCCTCTGCCTCATATTGAGATTCTTCTGAGTAAACAGATACTTCAAACTCTTGTGGTCGGTATAGACTTCACAGACTTCGCCATACAGATAATGCCGCCAAATCTTAAGAGCAAAAACTATAACTGCCAATTCCAAATCATGGGTGGGATAATTCCTCTCATGAATTTTCAACTGGCGAGATGCATAAACAACAACTCGATCTTCTTGCATAAGAACACATCCCAACCAGAATTTAGATGCATCACTAAAAATCACAAATGGCTTGTGTGGCTCCGGAAGTGCCAAAACAGGTGCCGTTGTCAATCTTCTCTTCAACTCTAGGACACTTCTCTCACATCTATCAGACCATACAAACTCAGCATTCTTTCTAGTCAAAGCAGTGAGAGGTCCAGATAGTCGAGAAAACCCCTCCACAAATCTTCGATAATAGCCGGCAAGTCCCAAGAAACTCTGTATCTCACGAACTGTTGAAAGACGAGGCCATGACAAAACAGCTTCCACTTTACTAGGATCTACGGCCACTCCCTCCTGGGAAATCACATGTCCAAGAAATTTAACTTCTTCCAACCAGAATTCACACTTACTTAGCTTAGCATATAACTGATGCTCCCTTAATTTTCCAAGTGCCAAATGAAGGTGACAAGCATGTTCTTCCACATCTCGCGAATAAATCAGAATATCGTCAAGGAACACCACCACAAAAGAATCCAAAAAAGGCCGAAACACCCTATTCATCAAATCCATAAAAGCGGCAGGGGCATTAGCTAACCCAAAATACATCACATTAAATTCATAATGCCCATACCTCGTCCTAAAAGCAGTCTTGGGCACGTCCTTATCTCTTATTCTCAACTGATAGTACCCTGATCTCAAATCAATCTTCGAAAAGACAGCTGCTCCCTGAAGCTGGTCAAACAAATCATCAATTCTAGGAAGAGGATACTTATTCTTGATAGTCACCTTGTTAAGTTCCCGATAGCTAATGCACATTCTTAGTGTACCATCCTTCTTCTTGACAAACAAAACAGGCGCTCTCCACGGTGAAGTACTAGGCTGAATAAATCCTTTATCAACAAGTTCCTGCAATTGAATTTTCAACTCTTTTAACTCAGACGGTGCCATACGGTAAGGAGCCTTATGCACAGGAGCCATTCCAGGTTCCAAATCAATAACAAATTCCAAATCACGAACAGAAGGCAATCCGGGCAACTCGTCCACCAATACATCAGGGAATTCTTCCACAACCGGAATATCCACTAAAGACTTCTTCTCGGATGGCGTAGAAACCACTTGAACCAAAAAAACATCTGCTCCACATGCTATATCTCTCTTAGCTTGAATTGCAGATATAACTGCAGGTCTTGCTTTCAACTTGCTTCCCACAAATTCCAAATACTTTCCATCCGAAAGTTGTAAGCCAATTATCTGACTTCTAGAATTGATATTTGCAGAATATTGATGCAATCTATACCTAAAATTATGTCAAATCTAAGCAACTTGAATACAATCAAATCTGCATCCAATGTCCTCCCACCAAAATCCAAAGGACAGCCTAAAGCAACCTTGGAGCACCACACCAGCTCACCATTTGAAAGAGTCACTACCAAGGATTGCGGTAACGGCTTGGTGACTAGATTGCACATCCGCGCAAAAGTAGCGAACACAAAAGATTGAGACGCCCCAGAATCAAACAAGGTACATGCATAAAAATCATATAGACGAACTCTACCTGAAGCAAATACATACACCAGATAAATCCAAAAACCAACTCACACCAAACATCAAGTCCAACAATTAAATTAAAAGCATACCAGTAATCACCCCAGCATCGTGGGTCTCTGGAGCCCCATAATCCACATCACCAGGAGTCACAGCATATACTCGGGCTTGTACTAACTATCTCTGGCTGCTCCTCCCGCCTCGTCGACCTCCTCGTCCTCCTTGACTTCCTTGAGCTTGATTGGGACACTCACGAGCAAAGTGACCCGACTGGCCACATCTAAAGCACTGGATCCCTCTCTGGCCACAGTCACCCTCATGGGCTCTATTACACCTGCTACAAACTGGAGCTCGACCTCCTGCACGAACCCCAGAGGCTGCCTGCGAACGGGCCCCAGTCTTCTGTACAAACTTATGCGGTGACCCAGAACTACTGCCCTCACCAGCAAAACTCCGCCTCTTCTGGCCTGGAGGGGAGCCTACCACAAAAGTATTTTCCCGCTCTGCAATAGTGGCCAAATCTACTAATTTCTGAAAATCCACAATCTCAAGACAGGCTACTTGTCTGCGTATATCATGGCGCAAACCCTCCTGGAAACGCTCAACTCGCAACTCGTCAGTGGCAATGAGGTGAGTAGTAAATCGCCCAAGCTCCATAAATTTCCTAGCATATTGCTCGACCTTCATGTCTCATTGTACCAAATTATTGAATTTCCAAGCCTTTTGCCGTCTCACCGCAATAGGAAAGAAACGGTCGTCGAACTCCTTCTTGAATCGCTGCCAGGACACAGCAGCAAAAGATCCCAACTCCATTTCTAGGAGTTGCCGCTTGGTCTGCCACCAATTTGCCGCTTCACCTTGCAGCATATAGCTTCCATACAATATCATTTGGGCCTCCGTGCACCCACAAACCTCAAATGTTCTCTCAAGATCTTCTATCCACCTCCTAGCTCGCAGTGGATCCTCCTCCCCAGTAAAGGCAGGAGTCCTATGCGCTAGAAAGCGCTCATAGGTGCACCCAACTTGGACAGCTCTATTTAAATCTCCTTGCGGCGGTCGGAAATTCTGTTGGAGGAACTCTGTCATCCTATTCAACGCTCTCGCCATGGCATAATTTCCATCACCTCGGTAATTCATCTTCGGGCTCATTAGCTTGCCTTCTTGGTCTCACCATCTTCCTATCATAGCAATATTAACTCCGTTTAAACACCCGAACAAAATCAAACATAAAACAAAAGAAACATTGAAATAACTAAGATAAAGTAAAATAAAATAATATAACATAAAAAAAATAAATAACAAATCCAAATTAAATGATACCTTAAAATAAATAATTTAACTTATATTTTTAAAATAATATTTCTGGTACTTCATCTAAGGGACATGTGGGTTTACCCAAAGCCGAACTGCTCTAATACCACATGTGGCCCCCACGACCCCCATGTAAGGAGACACGGGAATTGAGATGCCGGGATGATGACAACAAGGTCACACATCCCAACGTTAGTGCCAAGTGTGTGTATATGCAACAGTGTACAATAACAACGTAGCGGATAATTAATACAGCTAAGTACCAGAATTGTTAATACAATTTAGATAATCAGTAAAAAAGTTTAAAAATTATACAGTCATCCAAAATAAATATTTACAAGTCCCAAACCAAAATGGAGTGATCCAATCACTCCTTGGGCGGAGCCGACTCCTCAGGCTCACCCTCATCCTCCTCTGCATCAAAATCTGGTTTACCATAGAACGGTACTGCAGGTAAGTATACCCAAATAACTACGAGATAAAATACATTAATGCTACTAACATGCATGCATATGATGAGATATACATTAAATCTAAAAAATACTATTTTCCACACACCCCAAAATCTCATTTTGGCCCAAAAACAATACTCTATCATTTTTCCAGAAAATGACCCAAATCAATAAAATCTCATTTTCCCATAAAATGAATTATATAAAAACCTTTTAATCACAAACGCTATTTTTCCAGAAAACAGCTCATTATTCCATTAACCAATGCACCATGATTTCCCCTAGGGATCATCCGCATGTCCAGGATTCGTAGCAATGCTCAGTTCCACGCCCAGCGCGTTCGTGGCCAAGCACCCACTACGCAAGGAGCGATGCCCAGTTCCGCGCCCAGCGCGTACGTGGCCAAGCATCCTCTAGCCCCCACCAGCAGAGGGGCCACGGAGTTGGCACGAGACCATCTCGTCCGATCCCTTTGTTGCCCAGCGACAACCCAGGGGACGTCACTCAGTATATTACGCTCCTGAGTGACCAGAGGAGCTCCACCGAGATAATACCCCATCTCAGCTTGGGGTCGTGATACACACGCACCCAAAAATCCTTTAACATATGAAAACTCAGTTTTCATGAAACACATGAACATGAATGCATGTACACGAAAACCCAGTTTCCTTTACAAACATGATCATGCGTGCAATATGCCATTTACATGAACAACACCATACCAACAACCAACATTTCACAATACCAACCAAATACACAACTCCGTCTATAATCCATCCGACCCCCGAACTCCTAGGACTCAGTCCGGCATGTTCAACCAGATCACAATAATATGAGTTTAGTGCAAAAATACATTTAAATCACGATAGTTATTTGGAAAAATACTTATAGCGCTATAATATGATTTTCGAAAGATCACGGAGGTGCAAGAAGTGGTGACTCACAACGTAACAGTGTAAAATACACTGTGGCCGTGGGTCTCAAATATCCACTTTTGAACGGAGAAAAACTAAGACCCGAAATTGATAGGGTAGGGCCTAGAAAGGTCAGTGAAGCCAATGGTGGTGGTGGTTTGCCGTGGGTGGCGGCACAAATGGTGGTTTTAAGGCCAAAAAGTCTTAAACGGAGATGAGTTAAATGTGCTTCACCGGTGGCGGATCGAAGTTGGGGTTGGGTCTATTGGGTTGCTAGGAGGTCGAGGATAAAGTGGTGACGAGATGGTGGCCGGAGGTGGTGCGACGGCGGCGCTGGAGCTCAAGATGCGTCGTGGCTTGGAGTGGTGCGTGGGGGCTATCGGCGGCGATGGAGGAGCTGGAAATGGAGGGGGTGGTCGCCGGCCGGTGGGGAAGCTGATGGGAGGGGCGGTGTCGCGCACGGCGGCACGACGGCGGTGGATTGGGTGGAAGGAGAGAAGCGCACGGGAGAGAGGGAGGCTGTGTGTCGCGTGGGGAAGGAGATCGGCGGAAGAAGAAGGAAAAAGGAAAGAAAAAGAGAAAAAAGAAAAGTGGGGAAAAGAAATGAGGTCCAATACTCACCTCTTGGTCACAAAAAATGATCAAACAAAGATGATTTTAAAACAGCAAATCAACTAAAATAAATTAAACGTAATGATATAATGAAAATAAAATAATTAAATCCCACAATCAATTAATTTAAAAGAAGAACAATTTAAATGTACAACAATAAATAAATATTAAGAAAACATAACAATTTAATTTTCACAATTTAAAGATCATAAAATAACACATTTAAAATATCCGATAATTATAAAATAAGAGAATAAATTTTTGAATTATTAAAAATAATCCTTAAGTGAAAATACACTAAAATACGTGATGTTACAGCTACAAACCATATCATGGCAGACTTGAACAATTTGACATTGCATCAACCATACCAAGGTACTAACACTGTCATTGTTGGGAATGGTAATGGTCTTCACATTACACACATAGGCTCATCTTCATTTAGAACACCTACCCCCATTGTTCACTTGAAAAATATTCTCTATTGTCCAAATGCATCAAACAATCTACTCTTTATACAAAAATTCTGTCATGACAATAATTGCTCATTCAAATTTACTGACAGTTATTTCTTAAGGACAACTTGACTGGGGCAATCCTCCTACAGGGACCAAGCAAAGGTGGCCTATATCCAGTGCAGTTAGGAAACTCAGTCAAGAATAAAAAGGCATTTGTGGCTTTGGTTGGAGTCAAGACTACCATAGACATATGGCACAAGAGACTTGGACATCCTCACACTCAAATTCTGCATCAAGTTTTCCAGAATTATCATCTTCCAATAAGTTCTAGCAAGTCTCAGTCAAGTCTATGTATGCCTTGTCAATTAGGAAAGAGTAAGCAACTTCCTTTTTTAGAGTCTAGTTGAGTGTCTTCTAGTCCATTAGAGTTAATTCACAGTGATGTATGGACATCCCATATTCCTACAATAAATGGATGTAACTATTATGTGGTTTTTATTGATGATTTTTCAACATATTCATGGTTCTTTCGTCTTAAGCACAAATTTGATTTATTTGAGTGCTTTTTCAAGTTCAAATGCATCATTGAAAATCTACTATCCCAAAAGATCAAAAAATTTCAAATTGATAGAGGTGGTGAGTATATCTCTTGGGTTTTTGCCAAATATCTCAATAACAGTGAGATATTTCATCCATAACTTGTCCCCATACCTCCCAGCAAAATGGAATTGTAGAGAGAAAACACAGACACATTATTGAAACAGGGTTTACTTTACTAGCTCAATCATCTCTTCCTTCTAAGTACTGGGTAGAAGCATTTCATATTGTTGTGTACTCCATAAACAGATTATCATCTTCCTCTATACAATATGATACTCCCTTTCCTAAACTCTTCAAATCTGAACCAAACTACCCCTTCATGAAAACCTTTGGGTGTGCTTGTTATCCTTTGCTTAGACCTTACAACAAGCACAAGCTAGAGTTTAGAAGTAAACAATGTGTGTATTGGGTATGGCTCCAATAAAAAAGGGTACAAATGCCTTGACTTAGCAACAAATAAAGTTTATGTGTCAAGACATGTAGTCTTTGATGAACAATTGTTTCCTGCACAGGTAAAGGCTACACCTTCCAACCATGTACGAGATCAATCATTGCACTCTGGTATCACTCTATTACCTTCTCATTTCTATTCTATTAATAATCTCAATGAGACAATCCCCCAGTTAACTTTTGAAACGGTATCCTCACAACAGCCAACACAAGAACCAACTCCTCCAGCTTCAATACTTGTTATATAGGAACCTTACCTTAGCACTGATCTCAATTCCCATTTGATGCTAGAATCTTCTCAGATCACCTTACCAAGTGTAACACCCCGTATTTTAGTGTATTTTTAATTGAAAGATTATTTGTTATTAATTTAAAAATTTATTCTCTTATTTTAAAATTGGTTGGATTTTTAATGGGTTTATTTTTATGTTTTTAATTTTAGTGAAAATTATTCTGAAATGCTTTCTTATAATTGATTATTGTAATACATTTAAATTGTTTTTCATATTAAATTAGCTTATTATTGGGTTTAATTATTTATTTTCATTTTAATCACTGCGTTTGAATTATTTTATTTCACTTGCTGTTTTAAAATCGTTTCCGTTGGATCATTTTTGTGACCCAAGATGTAAGGATTGGATCTCATTTCTTTCCCTACATTTTCTCTTTCCTCTTTTCTTTTCTTCCTTTTTTCATTTTCTTCTTTTCTTTTCTCTTCTTTTTTTTTTTTTCTTCTTTCTTCCCCTGGCTCTCCCGCGCGCTGCAACCCCCCCTCCCTCTCTCTCTCCGTTCGATCCTCCTTCTCACCCCAGCGCCACCGTGCGCCGGCGGTGGTCGACACCGCCCGACTTCCCAGCACCCCCCCACCCACCGGCGACCTCCTCCTCTGGTTTCCAGCACCAGCCGCACCGCCGTTAGCCTCCAAGCACCACAGGAAGCCGCGGCATTCCTTACACCGCTGCGCCGCCGTCGCACCACCTCCGGCCACCATCTCTTCACCACATCATCCTCGACCTCCTAGCAACCCAATGGACCCAACCCCACCTCCGATCTGTCACCGGTGAAGCCCCACCATCAATATTTTCGTTTTGGGTATTTTTGCACTTCAACCGCCTATTGCGCCGCCACCCACGGCCAACCACCACCACCACTAGCTTCACCGACATCCCTAAACCCTACCCTATCAATCTCGGGTCTTCGTTTACACCCGTTCAAAAGTAGATTTTTGAGACCCACGGCCACAGTGCATTTGGCACTGTTTTGTTGCTGCGTTGCCACTTCTAGCACCTCTGTGATCTTTCAAAAATTATATTATAGCATTGTAAGTATTTTTCCAAAGAACTTTTGATATTTAAATGTATTTCTGCGCTAATTCATATTTACTGTGTTGGTTGTGCCGGACTGAGTCCGAGGAGTAAGGAGATCGGTTGGATTGGATGATGGAGTTGTTTGTGTGAGATTGGTTTATGCTATGAAATTTGTTGGCTGTTTCGGATTTAAATATTGGTGTTTTGAGTTTGACGTTGGTCATGATGAATATTGATGATTTTTAAGAGGTGATGATATATTTTTTGGATTATTGGTTTGGTGTTTTGGAAATGTTTAGAAGGGTTTTGTTAGGGCCTTTTAACATCTAGAAGTGTTGAGACCACAGGAAAGACCACAATAAAACCACTTTGTTTCCAAAGTGGGTGCACTCAGAAACAGAGAAGTTGGTAGAAGAAGGACTTCTGGTGTTCTTAGTTTTAATGTCTTTAAGTTTTATTAATATCTTGAGTTTCAGTAAGACTTTTGAAGTTATTAGTTTGATTTATTATGACTACCGGGAGATTTTGGACTCCTTAGTTTATGTTGTTGCAGTAATGACTTTGTAGAGTTTCAATGTGGTTATTTAGAGTACTTGAGATTGAGTTTTGCTAATAAAGTTCTGGAGTTTTATTTTAGTTCATGTTCTTAAGTGACAGATAATAATTCTCCAGGCCAACTGGGCTTGGGGCGTTACATTTGGTATCAGAGCCAGGTTTCGATCCTGGGACCTGTGGGTTATGGGCCCACCACGCTTCCGCTGCGCCACTCTGATAATTCACCACATGCATAAAATTTACGTCCTCATAAAAACAACATCATCAAGTACAAGTTGGCTCCATACCTACTGACCAGAAAACTCTTATCACATTTTGGTAGAAAAATGTTTGATCTCCCAAAACCATGAATTATTACACTTTTTCCTCAAAATCACCAAGAATGCCTTCTTGAATCTACACCAACTATCATCCTTAAATTGATATAGATCAAATCCCAAAATCTGCCATATCTTTAACCAACTCGTATAGTCACTCCTATCATCTCATATTGTAAACCCAACATCGCTCTAAACTACAGTACATCTCTAAAAACCAAACCACAAGAAAAAACTAAACTTTAAATCTTAAAAAGATTATCTCTTATACTCAACAAAGTAAGCTTGTCGGATCTAAAATCTCTAAACCTCAAAATCTCAAAACTCAATCATAAAGTCTGCAAAATTTAAAACCTTAAATATTCACAAAATCAGCTCTTATTCTATACAAATCTACACCTCAAATCTGAAGTTTCTCCCTAAACCCACGGATATCCAAAACTCAAATGTTTTTAGTCAGCAGAACCTCAAACCTATCTTTCTGTCAAACTTAGGTCAACTTCAAATGTAACGCCCCAAACCCAGATGGTCTGGAGACTTACTACCTGTCTCTTAAGAACTTATTTTCCAACACAACTAAAATAAAACTCAAATCTTTAATAGCAAAACTCAACATCAAGAGTTCTAAATAACCACCTTGAAAACTTCACAAAGTCATTACTGCAGCTAAAATAAACTAAGGAGTCCGTAATCTCTCGGTAGTCATAACAACCCAACCAATAATTTCATAAATCTTACTGAAACTCAAGATATTAATAAAACTCAAAGACATTAAAACTAAGAACACCAGAAGTCCTTCTTCTACCAACATCTCTTCAGCTTAAACACAAACAGCAATCTAATCCAGGTCTTCATTTGAACTCTCCACATCATCTGAGAAATATTATAATGATAGGGGGTGAGTTATCAACAACTCAGTAAGCAGAAATCATATGCTAGCGTGCAAACATGAGCATTTACAAAGTAGAGCATGCAGACAAAATATTTTCCAGAGTTATCATGCGGAACAGAACATATTTTCAAAAGTAACAGAGCGATGATTTTAAGACAAGTAAAACTCATAGTGCTTTGGCATAACATAAACTAAGTATCATCATCAGATCAAAACAGAGCAGAGACCATGTTTTACCCCCATGGTAGGGTTGTGCTAATCCCGGTGGCCAAACCAGGCAGAGACAGAGGTGAAATCTTTCCTTTATTCTTCTCAGAGCCACGAGTGTGCACACAGGAAATACCACAATAAAACCCCTTTATTTTCAAAGTAGGTGCACTCAGAGACAAAGAAGTTGGTACCAACCCAAACAGAGCAGAGCATAACAGAGCAGAGCAGAGCAAAGCAGAGACAGAGTCAGATACGAAAACCAGTACACCATGCCAAAGGTTTTCAGATGTTATATCAAAATAATACAGAGTATCAAAACAGAATCAGACAGTTTACACACACTGAACACAAAAGCCAGAACATCTTTTCAAATAAATGCATAACTTTTCATATTCTCAATATCGCTCAATTTTCAGATTTCAAAAATCACATGACAGAATTTAGCACATGTCTACACAATGCATGTCAGAACATATTTTTCTCTTTTTCGTACAGATTTCATGAGTATGCAAATAAACGACCGAGGTTGGTTTTGTTTTTCCCAAGTTCTCATTTCACCACAAAAATATGCAAAATTTTCAGAAAATCAACCTCAGTCTCAAATAATTCATGTAAAGCCTAGCATAGGAACCCCGCTTACTTGACTCCTGCAGCGCATTATCTATGACTGTTCTGCTGACTAAAAACATTTGAGTTTTGGATATCCGTGGGTTTAGGGAGAAACTTCAGATTTGAGGTGTAGATTTGTATAGAATAAGAGCTGATTTTGTGAATATTTAAGATTTTAAATTTTGCAGACTTTATAATTGAGTTTTGAGATTTTGAGGTTTAGAGATTTTAGATCCGACAAGCTTACTTTGTGGAGTATAAGAGATAATCTTTTTGAGATTTAAAGTTTAGATTTTTTTTGTGGTTTGGTTTTTAAAGATGTACTACAGTTTAGAGCGATGTTGGGTTTACAATATGAGATGATAGGAGTGACTATACGAGTTGGTTAAAGATATGGCTAAGAATGGGTAAAACCATATGTGCAGTACCAGAAAGTTTAAAGGTTTAATTTAAAATTATTATTATTATTATTTAAATTGAATTTATTTGGTTTTCTTTGATTTTATTTTATTTGAATTGAAATTATGTTATTTTATTTATTAAGTTTATTTTATTTTGTTCGTTTCGTTCAAAACTGAAAAGCGGGTTAAAGATTAAGTTATGGCAGGAATATGGTACGACTGAGAACACTATTGTTATATTTAGCAGAGTAAGCTTGAACTTTTATCAACTTGGTGTGCATTTATAATATCAAGGTTTGAAAGAAACGGCATAGTCTGGGTGATCTATTTGGGGAGTAAGATATTTGAGGTTTTCGATTTCATGGATGTATGACACGAGGCTTTAGGATAGAAGATTATAAGTTCAACGAACTTTAAGGATGGACTTACGGAAATTTCACCAAAAGTTTAAGGTTTTGCAGACTTTAGGGAATGATTGTTATCATTTAATGTTTTAGATTTTGAAAGCTTCGGGAGTCGATTGTTTTATTATTGGATATAAGTTCATCGATCTTACAGATTTCGGAGAATGATTCTGGTATAATTTAAGGTTTTAGAATTACATATTTGAAGGACTGAATTGAAATAAGATTTAAGTTTTTAATTCTGCAGGCTTGGTGTGCTAACTTGATTTATTTTGGAGACTGATTAGTATGTGACCATTAAGATGGGATTGATTAGAGTCGAGTTATTGATATAGGAATTTTCAAGGAGATTAATTCTTTAGAGATTGAAGGTATTAATCTAGTTTGGATAATAATTGTTATTAGTTCGGGGTTGTAATGGCAGATTTTGGGATTTGATCCATATCAATTTAAGGATGATAGTTGGTGTAGATTCAAGAAGGCATTCTTGGTGATTTTGAGGACCTGGATTAGATTGCTGTTTGTGTTTAAGCTAAGGAAATGTTGGTAGAAGAAGGACTTCTGGTGTTCTTAGTTTTAATGTCTTTTAGTTTTATTAATATCTTGAGTTTCAGTAAGATTTATGAAATTATTGGTTGGGTTGTTATGACTACCGAGAGATTACGGACTCCTTAGTTTATTTTAGCTGCAGTAATGACTTTGTGAAGTTTTCAAGGTGGTTATTTAGAACTCTTGATATTGAGTTTTGCTATTAAAGATTTGAGTTTTATTTTAATTGTGTTGGAAAATAAGTTCTTAAGAGACAGGTAGTAAGTCTCCAGACCATCTGGGTTTGGGGCATTACATTTGGTATCAGAGCCAGGTTTGAATTCTGCATACTATAAACCTTGGAGGTTTAGATTTCAGTGTAGGAACTTGAGGAATTTAAGGATGATCATGTGGATATTTAAGTTTGAGATTCTAAAAAAAAAAAAAAAAAAAACAAAACCCTTGTGATTGATTTTGATGGGATTTGAGGATTTAGATTTTTGCAAATTCTAAGAAATGATTTTTATAACATATCAGGTTTTAGATCCGGTAAGCTTATTCTGTAGGATGCTGGACATGATTTGGAAATTATCTAAGGTTTAGCTTTTGAAGTTGACCTAAGTTTGACCGAAAGATAGGTTTGAGGTTATGCTGACTAAAAACATTTGAGTTTTGGATATCCGTGGGTTTAGGGAGAAACTTCAGATTTGAGGTGTAGATTTGTATAGAATAAGAGCTGATTTTGTGAATATTTAAGGTTTTAAATTTTGCAGACTTTATGATTGAGTTTTGAGATTTTGAGGTTTAGAGATTTTAGATCCGACAAGCTTACTTTGTGGAGTATAAGAGATAATCTTTTTAAGATTTAAAGTTTAGATTTTTTTTGTGGTTTGGTTTTTAAAGATGTACTGCAGTTTAGAGCGATGTTGGGTTTACAATATGAGATGATAAGAGTGACTATACGAGTTGGTTAAAGATATGGCTAAGAATGGGTAAAACCATATGTGCAGTACCAGAAAAGTTTAAAGGTTTAATTTAAAATTATTATTATTATTATTTAAATTGAATTTATTTGGTTTTCTTTGATTTTATTTTATTTGAATTGAAATTATGTTATTTTATTTATTAAGTTTATTTTATTTTGTTCGTTTCATTCAAAACTGAAAAGCGGGTTAAAGATTAAGTTATGACAGGAATATGGTACGACTGAGAACGCTATTGTTATATTTAGCAGAGTAAGCTTGAACTTTTATCGACTTGGTGTGCATTTATAATATCAAGGTTTGAAAGGAACGGCATAGTCTGAGTGATCTATTTGGGAAGTAAGATATTTGAGGTTTTCGATTTCATGGAAGTATGACACGAGGCTTTAGGATAGAAGATTGTAAGTTCAACGAACTTTAAGGATAGACTTACGGAAATTTCACCAAGTTTAAGGTTTTGCAGACTTTAGGGAATGATTGTTATCATTTAATATTTTAGATTTTGAAAGCTTCGGGAGTCGATTGTTTTATTATTGGATATAAGTTCATCGATCTTATAGATTTCGGAGAATGATTCTGGTATAATTTAAGGTTTTAGAATTACATATTTGAAGGACTGAATTGAAATAAGATTTAAATTTTTAATTTTGTGGGCTTGGTGTGCTAACTTGATTTATTTTGGAGACTGATTAGTATGTGACCATTAAGATGGGATTGATTAGAGTCGAGTTATTGATATAGGAATTTTCAAGGAGATTAATTCTTTAGAGATTGAAGGTATTGATCTAGTTTGGATAATGATTGTTATTAGTTCGGGGTTGTAATGGCAGATTTTGGGATTTGATCCATATCAATTTAAGGATGATAGTTGGTGTAGATTCAAGAAGGCATTCTTGGTGATTTTGAGGAAAAAGTGTAATAATTCATGGTTTTGGGAGATCAAACATTTTTTCTACCAAAATGTGATAAGAGTTTTCTGGTCAGTAGGTATGGAGCCACCTTGTACTCGATGATGTTGTTTTTATGAGGATGTAAATTTTATGCATATGGTGAATTATCAGAGTGCGCAGTAGGAGCGTGATTTTTTTGTTGTAATTAGGAGTTCAAATTTTGTGTTGATTTTGAGAAATTAGTCGTGACTTGAATTTTTGAGACGATACTTGTAGTTGGAGACTAATCACTTAGTTGTACCAATTATGTTATTGATGGTTAACTTTGGAAATGACTATTAGGTTACCAAAGGTGGAATACAATGAATATTTGGAAGTTATACCGTAGGAGTCAATTGAGGTTAGTATAGATTATCGAATAGAGCTATTAATCATTGGGATTCCTTGGATGTTGTATTAAGGCTCTTGTGGAAAAATGAGATTTTGGATATCATAGTCACCCTAGGAATACTGGACGTGTTGTGCCACTGGGGGACTAATTGAGTATGATGGAACTGCCAATGGAAATAGACTTGAGAGAACATTACTCATGCTTGTTGGGAGTTGTTGATGGTATGGTCTTTTCAAGCGTGTTTTGGGTTGCATCTTCTATCCTGCTTTAGCGTCATGTTTGACCTTACAAATTTCGAGGACGAAATTTTTTTTAAGGGAAAGAGGATGTAACACCCCGTATTTTAGTGTATTTTTAATTGAAAGATTATTTGTTATTAATTTAAAAATTTATTCTCTTATTTTAAAATTGGTTGGATTTTTAGTGGGTTTATTTTTATGTTTTTAATTTTAGTGAAAATTATTCTGAAATGCTTTCTTATAATTGATTATTGTAATACATTTAAATTGTTTTTCATATTAAATTAGCTTATTATTGGGTTTAATTATTTATTTTCATTTTAATCACTGCGTTTGAATTATTTTATTTCACTTGCTGTTTTAAAATCGTTTCCATTGGATCATTTTTGTGACCCAAGATGTGAGGATTGGATCTCATTTCTTTTCCTACATTTTCTCTTTCCTCTTTTCTTTTCTTCCTTTTTCTTTTTCTTCTTTCTTCTTTCTTCCCCTTGCTCTCTCGCGCGCTGTAACCCCCCCTCCCTCTCTCTCTCCGTTCAATCCTCCTTCTCACCCCAGTGCCACCGTACGCCGGCGGTGGTCGACACCGCCCGGCTTCCCAGCACCCCCACCCACCGGCGACCTCTCCCTCCGATTTCCAGCCCCCAGCCGCGCCGCCGTTAGCCTCCAAGCACCACACGAAGCCACGGCATTCCTTGCACCACTGCGCCGCCGTCGCGCCACCTCCAGCCACCATCTCTTCACCACATCATCCTCGACCTCCTAGCAACCCAATGGACCCAACCCCACCTCCGATCTGTCACCGGTGAAGCCCCACCATCAATATTTCCGTTTTGGGTGTTTTTGCACTTCAACCGCCTATTGCGCCGCCACCCACGGCCAACCACCACCACCACTAGCTTCACCGACATCCCTAAGCCCTACCCTATCAATCTCGGGTCTTCATTTACACCCGTTCAAAAGTGAGTTTTTGAGACCCACGGCCACAGTGCATTTGACACTGTTTTGTTGCTGCGTTGTCACTTTTAGCACCTTTGTGATCTTTCAAAAATTATATTATAGCATTGTAAGTATTTTTCCAAAGAACTTTTGATATTTAAATGTATTTCTGCGCTAATTCATATTTACTGTGTTGGTTGTGCCGGACTGAGTCCGAGGAGTAAGGAGATCGGTTGGATTTGATGATGGAGTTGTTTGTGTGAGATTGGTTTATGCTATGAAATTTGTTGGCTGTTTCGGATTTAAATATTGGTGTTTTGAGTTTGACGTTGGTCATGATGAATATTGATGATTTTTAGGAGGTGATGATATATTTTTTGGATTATTGGTTTGGTGTTTTGGAAATGTTTAGAAGGGTTTTGTTGGGGCCTTTTAACATCTAGAAGTGTTTAGATATTTTTTTTCCTGTTGTGGAGTTGTGAACGGAGAGAGAGTAGTGTGTAGTGTCGTCCTGGTTAAATTGTTGACGATTGCTTGGGAGTATGAGCTGCTGAAATAAGTGTGAGTTAGTGATAATCGGAGTTGACATTGGTTTTGATGCTTGTATTGGACAATACTGAGATTGGTATAGAATATTTTTGGGTCGAAGTGTGGGCTGTCCAGATTGTTATTTGGTTGTTTGAGTTGGATTAAACTTGCTGAATTATGGTCTAGAAATTGGGTCTTAGGTTGTCTAAGACCAATTTTGTGTTGTTGGACTTTAATATTTAGTTTATATTTTTTTATGAATAGGTGACGAGACGGATAGAGACCGTATTCAAGTCATAGATAATGCGCTGCAGGTGTCAGGTAAGCGGGGTTCCTATGCTAGGCCTTACACGAATTATTTGAGACTAAGGTTGATTTTCTGAAAACTTTGCATATTTTTGTGGTGAAATGAGAACTTGGGAAAAACAAAACCAACCTTGGTCGTTTATTTGCATACTCATGAAATCTGTACGAAAAAGAGAAAAATATGTTCTGACATGCATTGTGTAGACATGAGCTAAATTCTGTCATGTGATTTCTGAAATCTAAAAAATGAGCTATATTGAGAATATGAAAAGTTGTGCATTTATTTGAAAAGATGTTCTGGCTTTTGTGTTCAATGTGTGTAAACTGTCTGATTCTATTTTGATACTCTGTATTATTTTGATATAACATCTGAAAACCTTTGGCATGGTGTACTGGTTTTCGTATCTGACTCTGTCTCTGCTTTGCTCTGCTCTGCTCTGTTATGCTCTGCTCTGTTTGGGTTGATACCAACTTCTCTGTCTCTGAGTGCACCCACTTTGGAAACAAAGTGGTTTTATTGTGATCTTTATTGTGTGCACACTCGGGGCTCCGAGAAGAATAAAGGAAAGATTTCACCTCTGTCTCTACCTGGTTTGGCCACCGGGATTAGCACAACCCTACCACGGGGTGAAACATGGTTTATGCTCCGTTTTGATCTGATGATGATACTCAGTTTATGTTATGCCAAAGCACTATGGGTTTTACTTGTCTTAAAACCATCGCTTTGTTACTTTTGAAAACATGTTCTGTTCCGCATGATAACTCTGGAAAATATTTTGTTCTGCATGCTCTACTTTGTAAATGCTCATGTTTGCACACTAGCATATGATTTCTGCTTACTGAGTTGTTGATAACTCACCCCTATCATTATAATATTTCTCAGATGATGTGGAGAGTTCAAATGAGGACCTGGATTAGATTGTTGTTTGTGTTTAAGCTGAGGAGATGTTGGTAGAAGAAAGATTTCTGGTGTTCTTAGGTTTAATGTCTTTGAGTTTTATTAATATCTTGAGTTTCAGTAAGATTTATGAAATTATTGGTTGGGTTGTTATGACTACCGAGAGATTACGGACTCCTTAGTTTATTTTATCTGCAGTAATGACTTTGTGAAGTTTTCAAGGTGGTTATTTAGAACTCTTGATATTGAGTTTTGCTATTAAAGATTTGAGTTTTATTTTAGTTGTGTTGGAAAATAAGTTCTTAAGAGACAGGTAGTAAGTCTCCAGACCATCTGGGTTTGGGACGTTACACCAAGTATGCATACTCTTTCTCCAGCACCTATAGTGGCCCTAACTAGAGTCATCACTCGATCAATAACTGGCAACTCTAGGCCTAAACAATTTTCTGACTTCCAAACTGTACCACTCAAATAAGTCCACCAAACATCCTATTAAAGCCTTACTCACAACAACCCTTCCTCGTGAACCAACTACATTCTCAGGCAATGGCAAACCCTCAATGGTTAGCTACAATGGATAGTGAGTTCGAGGCTCTATTGGATAATGAAACATGGACTCGTTGTCCAAGACCTAGAGATCGACATGTCATCAACGACAAGTGGGTTTATAAGCTAAAAACAAAAGCTGATGGCTCTATTGATAGATTCAAAGCTAGATTGGTAGCTAAAGGCTTTGAACAAAGAGATAATATGACTACACTGAGACCTTTAGTCTAGTAATAAAACCATCACAATTAAGCTGTTGCTAGCTTTTGCAAAACACTTCCATTGGCCCATTAAGCAGTTGGATGTTTCCAATGCTTTCCTCCATGGTATTCTTTATGAAGAAGTATTTATGGAGCAACCAAAAAGATTGGTGCATCAGAAGTATCCTAACCATGTATGTAGATTACATAAGGCCATCTATGGCCTTAAGCAAGCTCCTCGAGCATGGTACAATCGACTCACTCAAACCTTACAATGTCTCGGCTTTAAAGGTTCCCTGCTTGACACCTCTCTCTTTATGCTTCATAAAGATGACATTCATTTATTTGTGCTTATCTATGTTGATGACATTATTGTAATGGGGACACATTCTTCGAGTATTGAGTGATTGATTGAGAATTTACAAAAGGAGTTTATCCTACTTTCTTGGAGTACATGTACTCCAAAGAGGGGATGCATTTCAGCCAAGCAAAATATATTTGTGATCTTTTTAACAAAGTTGGCATGCTTGGAGCTAAACCTTACTCAGCACCATGCGTGTCTAGTAAGAAACTCAGCAAGTTTGAGGGAGACCCTGTCAAAGATCCTACAATTTATAGACATATCGTGAGGGCTTTACAATACTGTACACTCACATGGCTGAGATAGCCTTTTCAGTTAATCAACTGTATTAGTTTCTACATTGTCCCACTACAGTTCATATGACAGCAGTAAAAAGGGTATTAAGATATCTTAAAGGCATAATGGATTATGGCTTGTGGTTCCCCTCAAGTGCCCTATAGTTAAATGCTTACTGTGATTCTAACTGGGATGGTGATCCAACAGACAGGAGGTCTACAAGTGGATATGAGAATTTTCTAGGTAATTGCTTAATTTCCTAGCAAGCCAAGAAACAACCTGTAGTTTCAAGGTCCAGTACAGAAGCAGAGTATCGAGCAATGGCCATAAGTACTGCTGACTATATTGATACACATGCTACTTAAAGAACTTCAATGTCCACTAGTAACATCTCCACAATTATGGTGTGATAATATGGGAGCCATTGCACTTGCATCTAATCCTATTTTTCATGTTAGAACAAAATATGTGGAAGTAGATTATCATTTTATTAGAGAGAAAGTGTTGAACAAGACATTATTATTCACTACATTGAATTGAAGATCAATGTGCAGATATTTTTACCAAGGGTTTGATTGCTCCTCAATTTCTAGAGCTTAGAGACAAACTCATGATCATTAATCCTCCCATGAGTTTGAAAGGGGATGTTAAGATAAATCTGTCTTCAGCATCAGTTATCTCTTCCAGTAGACTAGAGGATGAGTCTATGAGTTAGGTGTTTATCAGGATAGAGTTATAGTTGGAGGTATGGTTATCCTTATCTCCTATATTTTAAGAGCTTGTACATATCAATTTGTTCATTGTAAATCTATACCTATAAATACAATACACGAAGGCAAATAATTTATACTTGCCAGCCTTCTATTTCAATATTTCTTTCTTTTTTAACTACTCTGTTGGTGGTTTGGTTTTTCTCAATAGTCGAATTTGTGTGATTTTACTACTTGGGAGTCTGTTGTTGGATACTTTTACATGTAAATTGCCCTTTGTAGGGCTCGATTGGGGATTAAATTCTCAGTATGGCTGATGATTTAACCAATCGATGGAAAAAATGCGTCTGTCTGATGTGGAAACTCGAAGGTTTTCATACAATGCTCAAATTTGGATTCCATGTTGAATTATGATGATCACTGCCCCTTCTTCAAACTTCATACCCGTAAATTCTTTAACAAGGAAGCGTTTAAAACGATGATGTGTAATGTATGGAACCTCATCAAGGATGTGAAGTTTTTTTTATTTGCAAGCAAGTTTATTCTTGGCTCAATTCTCTGATGAAGGCTTCATATGCTATCATAATATTATCTGAGATTAACCTGCCCGGTATGAAGACACTAGTTGTATGATATAACATCAGGTAATATCCTTTTGAATCTGTTTGCAAGATATTAGACTTTAACTTGTACATTCAATTGGTTGGCTTCAATGAAAATATAATATGGATCATAATAGTTTTATCAATATCCAATTCATATACATGACTTCAAATGTTCTCAATTTTTTCTCCAATATTTTTTTTTACTGCATTTAAATTATAAAGTCATGAGAATATTCATTTGAAGTCATGTATTACGTATGATCATAAATTTAGTACAAAATACTATCTTCCGACATTTTCTTATTCAATTAAATAAAACAAAATATTCATTTATTTTCTAATTATCTCTTGTAACAAATAGCTAAAACTCATCTTTGAAATACAATCTAAAAAGTAAATACGATGTTGAATCGTTTTGAGTCGACCAAATATGATGGAACCAATAAGAATAAATATCCTATTAAGTTAAAATAAAATCGATTAAGGCAATCGTTTGGATTGAATTGAGATTAATTTAATTCAGTCTAATTTTAAACTCAATCTAATATTCAAATATCAAATTTTCCTAAGGAGACTGCAATTATACCTAGAATTCATATTAGTCCTTGCAACAACGACGACAAACTGATATGGAGATGCACTACAAATGGTATCTTCTCAGTTAATTTAGCATACCATCTCCAAGTCTCTATGAATGAAATCAATAAGGGGCAAGCATTAGGGTGCCATACAACTAATGAAGGGGTCCTAAGGAAACTGCTATGGAAGCTTAGAGTGCCAAACAAAGTCAAAATGTTCCTCTGGAGATCAGCAAGGTACATTCTTCCTACCAGGGTAAACCTGCACAAAAGGAAGATCATGGATTCAACCATGTGCCCAATATGTCTAACTCACCCAGAAACCACGTCCCATGTTCTATGGACGTGCAAAGCAGCCCAAGATGTATGGAGCAATAGTTCGAGAAGATTACAGAGAAGCAGGACTGAGGAGGCTCCTTTTTACGAGTTGCTCACAGAGCTTCTATCTACTCTTCCTATAAAGGAACACACTAAGCTAGCTCTCACAGCTAAGGAACTCTGATACAGAAGGAACAAATTTATCTTTGAATCCAGATTCACCTCACCTCAACAGGTTTTAAAGCTTCTCTCCACCAGCATATCAGACTTGGATGAGTTAGAAAGACACCAACAAAAGATAACCCCCAAAGGGAAGTCTCCTGCCAAGTGGTGTAAGCCTCCTACCAACAGTTATAAAATAAATTGGGATGCAGCCATTGACAAGGTCAACTACAAGGTGGGCATCAGTGTGTCAATCAGAGATTGGGATGGCCTTGTGACAGCAACACTCAGGAGCCCTTGTTACTCTTTTCCTGATCCACTTCTGGGAGAAGCATTATCTGATTTGAGAGCAATGCAATTAGGCATCGAGATTAGACTTAACAATTTCTTCTTCGAAGAGGATTCAAAGTAGGTGGTAAACGGCACAAATGATTCAGCTGAAACTGGAATACTGCAGGACTGATCTTTCAAGACATCAAGAAATTACTACGCTCATATCTATATTGGTCTGTTTGTTATGTACCTCAACAAGCCAATGTAGTGGCTCACTACCTGGCTAAGAGTTCACTTGACCTATCTGAGGTCTCAATTCATGTAGAGGATTATCCTCAATGTATTCACAATCATCTCTTCTGAGATATTAATATGAAGTTCTCTTTTCTCCAAAAAAAAAAAAAAAAAGAAAAAATTGGTTAGCTTCAAAGAAAATATAATATAGATCATAATAGTTTTATCAAGATCCAATTCATATACATGACTTCAGATGTTCTCAATTTTTTCTCCAATATTATTTTTTACTGCATTTAAATTATATGAGAATATTCATTTGAAGTCATGTATTAGGTATAATCATAAATTTAGTACAAAATACTATCTTCCGACAATTTCTTATTCAATTAAAAAAATAAAATATTCATTAATTTTCTAATTTTCTCTTGAAACAATTAGCTAAAACTCATATTTGAAATACAATCTAAAAAGTAAATACGATGTTGAATCGTTTAGAGTCGACCAAATATGATGGAACCGATAAGAATAAATATCCTATCAAGTTAAAATAAAATCGATTAAGGCAAACGTTTGGATTGAGTTGAGATTAATTTAATTCAGTCTAATTTTAAATTGAATCTAATATTTAAATATCAAATTTTTAAATAATTAAATTTATTTCAACTTAAAACTTATTTACATGTAGAATCCATAATTTTTTTTAACTCAACACATATTTATATACAGAATTCACAATCTTTTTTAACTTTCTATAAATACATTTAAATTCATCTTAGATAGATCCTACAAAACTCACTCCACCATTTCAACTTATTACTATTCATAAAAAATCTAACTCATCTTAACTAAGTATCAAGAATATCTTAAGTATTCTCAGCATACTTCACTACTATTAATTATTTTATTATTACTTTTTATCTATTTTTTTTATTATTATTTAATATTATATTATTTCTTTTTTATTATTTTTTTATTATTATTCACCACTCTTTCCAATATTTCTCCCCACCCAAACGTATCTAATATCTAAATCGATCTAAATTTCAAGTTTTATTTGAAAATAGAAATAAAAAATCGGAGGCATCCAAGTGGGCTGAACCGATAAAGCTGAAAAACTCAAACTGGAAAGTACGTTAATGTGACTTGCTCCTATCCAAAAACATTGAAAAGGGCAATTGTCCACCAAAAGGGTCAAAAAGCGGGTTCTTTGCATTTACGACCAGTCATTAATTGACACGTTTTACAGAAGGTAGGCTACATGGACGACCAAATTGGGGACAGGAACAGCATCGTAGGTCAGGAGACGTGGTGGGTCCCAGTCCTCGTCAGCTACTACTCAGATCCTATCCAGTTATCTTCGTGTCCTTTCGCTGGCACTGCCACCTGATTATTTTCACAACAAACTATACATTCCATTTCCTGTGGGCAGAATGGTGTGGTAAACAGAAGCGTGTTAATTATTATAATTAATATTCAATAATAATATAATAATTAAAATAAACTAAAATCACTTTCCAAGTTTCCAGCTCTACATTAATTCGGATTTTATGCATGGAAAACGAAATATTTATATAATTTTTTATACAAACAAATTTAAATGATGAATATTTTTATAAAATAATATTATTTTATAAAAATATCCTTAATATAAAACATAATTATATAAAATATTATAAAAACTATATTATAAGTATATCATTACTTTTTATACATGTAGGCCAATGCGAGTTTATTCTTTAATTCAAGAACACTAACAATGTTTATTAACATAAATGTCTTGAAAAATTCTTACTTATTGTACTCTTTATTTTTTGATAACTTTTATCGTCTTTTTATATGATACTAAACGATTAGAAAATAAGTAAAAAGTTATAAATATTTTTGTAAGGGGAGAAATCCCTAAGGACCTGGCTCAGGATAAAGACCCAGGCTCCGGGCCCACGACTTGAGAAGGGCCCGGACATTCTAGAAGGAAGGACACGAGGTAGGAGCTTTGGCAGAAGGTTGGGAGATCGTGCGACCTGGCACCTCTGATAGAGACATTCCTAACCTTGACACGACAGGGCAAATTGACCGATTGTCAGAAACGTCCTCATCCTTGACATCGTTGCCCGGACGAAGCAGGAGGGAAAGTGAGCTTGCACAAGGCCACACCACATTTAATGGAGCAGGGTCGAGACTGTCCGGGCCATGCTGCATTTAATGCATACCAAGGGTTGGCATGAGGCGGCATGCCCCCTGGTAGGTCTGGGGGGAGGTAGGAGCCTGGCATGGACGTGCGATCCCCATACGGAGCCGCATGACTAGTCACTATCACCTCGGAACTCATCTCAACCAGGTATAAATACTCCTCACTCCGCAGAGAAGGGGTTACTTATATCTTTGAGCACTCTTTGCTATTTCATTCTGACTCTCATTTATCTCTTAATCTTCAACTTTAGACTAATTTGAGCGTTGGAGGTACCACAGCCTCCGAGCTCCCCCATTCTCCCTCTTGCAGGGAAAAACCCGAGTGCTACCAGCGTGGAGTTGCCCAAACCTGCAAAACACGACATCAATAATGTTTTCAATTACTTAAATGCCACATTAAGTTATAAAAATCATGAATATCACTTTTCAAATATCTGAAATACTCAACTTATGCTTGATGTCAAGAGGGTATTTCTTTATTTGATTTTGTATTAGATGGACAAACTGAAAATAATGTCTACGCCTCTTTGAAATTGCTCGTATTAATTTTACGGCGTCTAATGTGTTATATGATTTAATGATTAATGTTCGTTGTTTTTAGTACATTAATTGAAAATAAAATCAACAGCATAATCTTGGCTTTACAAAGAAATCTTACCTCTACAAAAAGAAATAAAAAATAATTTTATAAAATAATACTACTTCATTGTAAAGATCATTTTTATGATAAAAAAAAAAAAAAAAGATGCCTTGCATATCATAGTATGTCATGTCTATTGGTAAATTCTATTTTTGTAATTCCTTTCATTTTATAATCTTTTATAATAAGTGCCTCTAATTTTATAGTGTTAAAATATGTATAAGAAGTGCTGGATTCACAATAGATTTAGCGAAAGTAAATTTTTTAAATTGATATAGCTAGATGTGATTTGATAAATCTAAAAAAGCTTTATAGGCCTTGTTTAGATTCGAAACTCACCTCAACTAATCTCATCTCATTATTACAACTTTTTTAAATTCTCACATAAAATAAAATAAACAATCCAAAATTTTTAAATTCCAAAACAATAATTTTAAAAATAATATTATAATAATATTTTATTTAACTCATCTAAAATCATATCAACTTATCTCTGAATTCAAACAAGACCATAATCTAATGCATCATAATAAGACATATTAATTTATAAACTCATTTTCAATCATATTTATTTGTGAATAAAATATTTCTCAATATGTATTAATTCACTTGCTTATCGATAAGATGTTGCCAGTGGATAACAAAAATAGTAAGCATAAAATATCAATGCATAAGCTAAAAATAAACAAAATTATTTGATAAAATAGTTTATGATCAAATAGCATTATTATTATTAAAATAATTGACAATTCAAAATCAAGAGCTTGAATGATTGTGGGCGCGTATTTAAAAGAAGTTAATAAACCGCGGATAGCGAATTTATTAGTTTAGAGATAAATATGTAATGATGAGTTATTTAATTGATGGTGATTGGAAAAAATAATTATTGCTCGGAGTCAACATCTTAATCATGCACATACTCTATCAATGTAAATTTTAGAATAGTGTATAAAAATGTTTTAATCTCATTCATCATATTTATTTTATAATAAAAATAATTTTATAAAAATAATATTTTATATAATTATAAATATATAAATATCACGTAATTATTTAAAAATAATAATATTTATTATTAAAAATTATTTTTTATGTGAATCTAATATTTAATTATTTTTATTTTTTAAAAAAGATTATAAAAAAGAATAAGATTTATTATTAAAAATTAACTTTTTATGTGAATCTAATATTTAATTATTTTTTCAAATTATTTTAAAAAAGAATAAGATTTATTATTAAAAATTAATTTTTTATATGAATC